>NC_052064.1:32977534-33208378 GCF_903992535.2 Arvicola amphibius
ACATTTAAAGATTGTTTTATATATATACATTACTTTTCTCATGTTCATTTTTTTTAAATAACCGAATAAGATTCTGTTGAAAATGGTCTAATTTGTGGAGTCAAGCCTAAATAAATATGGTTTGTGTCTTAGGGCTTTCATTGCTGTGAAGAGACACCATGACCATGGTAACTCTTACAAAGTTAGTTTCAGAGGTTTAGTCTAGGATCATGGTGGGGATTATGGCAGCATGCAGGCAGATGTGATGCTGGAGTAGCTGAGACACCTTCATCTCTGTGGGTGGCATGCTGAGCATAGGGAACCTCAGATCCCTCCCCCACAGCGACACACTTCCTCCCACAAGGTCATACATACTCCAACAAAGCCACACCTCCCAATTGTGCCTCCCCTTTTGGGGACCATTTTGTACCATTCAGGTCTGTCACTTGAGGACAGTGCCGTAAGGAATATTGTACGTGCCTCATTTTGTAAAGATGTGCGTTTGGGAACCAGAAGGTGAATTGCTCAGTGGGTAGTGTGCTTGCTATGCAAATGTGAGGACCTGAATTTGAGCCTCAAACCAGGGTAAAAAAGCTGATAGCAGCCAGGCAGTGGTGCCACACTCCTTAATCAGAGACAGGCAGATCTCTGAGTTTGAGGACAGGCGGGACTACATAGATCTGTCTCGAGGGAGAAAAAGATTCCTAGACACTACCAAACATTGTATTAATTTTGAAGATAAAGAAACTGTCAGTGAGAAGTTATATAAGGTACCGAGGTTCTCAAGGCTAAGAAGCAGAAAAGTCTTAGAAATAAACTTGACCCCAAAGCCGTAACCTTAACCTGATACTGGGCTTAAGTCTGTGCTCCCACCCCTCGCCTGAGGGCACAGGAATACTAACTGCTGCTACCGTTCTTCTCTATGCTCTGTTCTGTTAACAGCCCACTTACAAAACCATATTAGTAATGGACATGAAAGGGAGCTTAAAGTATTTATAATTAGCTAGTGCTAAGACACCTTTGGAGAGCTGTGGCATTTGAAATGTGCTGGAGAAATGAATGGTGACAATCATCTACAGGCACACAAGGTGTGCATAAATGCATGCAGGCAATACACTTATACACATAAAATAATAAAATGTTAAAAGACTAAAATATGTTCTAATAATTCTGACTTTTATGTAGCATACATTATTTAACAGAAAAAAGTTTGATGCAATATTGTTAACTACTTATTAAAGTAACTTTCCTCTCCTCTACAATAGACCGAGAGTGCGTGGGCTGAAGAATATGCCGAGAAGAAGAAAGGGTCTCATAAGCGCTCAGCGTCCTGGGGCAGCACAGAGCAGCTCAAAGAGGTCAGCACAGTGTCCTGTGGCTAGTTCCTTACAGTCGTGTACTGCAAAGATTTGTCTGTGCTCATGTGTGAAGGGTATGTATGTGTCTGTGCATGAACATGTGGAGACCAGAGGTCCGTGCCAGGTGTGGACTGCTTTCACTACCTTTGACCAAGCCTCTTGTTCTGAGCGGCCATTGAGCCCCATCTGTCCTTTTTACACTTCCTGTTAATCCCATCGAATGGGAGTAAAGACTCGCACCCAAATTCTTTGGTCAAATAAGCAAGTGTTATTTTATGTCAGACAGGGCTATCTATCTCCCCTAAGCAGGGTTTGAAAATATAGCATTGAACATAGAGAAAAGTGGGACTTACATAGCCCTCCAAAATGACAAGACCTAGGGTGTTTTCAAGAGGAGTTTCAGCATTATTTGATAGAATTTTTTTAAGATTTATGTATGTATGTATGTATGTATGTATGTATGTATGTATGTATGTATGTATACAGTATTCTACTTGCATATATGTCTGCAGGCCAGAAGAGGGCATCAGATCTCATTATAGATGGTTGTGAGCCATCATGTTCTTCCTGGGAATTGACCTCAGGACCTCTGGAAGAGCAACCAGTGCTCTTAACCTCTGAGCCATCTCTCCAGCCCTAGCCTAGAGCAAATCTAATCAGGGTATATTCAAGGTGTGAGTAAAACTCATTAGGCTTAGGAGCATGTCAAATTCCAGAAACAGGTTAAAAGCACTTTGCAGCAAACAGAAATGAACTTGTTCTGACCTTATAACAAAGTGGCTTCCATCCTTAAATTAGAGTCAGACTAGTCCTTCATTCCCGCCTTGTCTTATGTATCCCTTTAAGTCCTTGATAGGAAACAGTCATTTATATCTGCTGTATGAGCTGATAATGTCAACAGAAGGAAACAAGATTTTATTTGAGGGAAATTTGTATTATGACTCTAATTATGTCTGGTTGGTTAGTATGGAAAGGATAAACTTTTCTTAAAGCGATCTCCTTGTTTTATATAGATCAGGTTGAGTGTTTTATATTGTAGAACTATTTTAGCTAATGATCTTACTGTTGATAGATCATGCTCTGTTTGGTTTTAACCGGCATCTTTCTGGTAATGAGGGGGCCAGGTATGCTGATAGGCATTGTATATGTGTAGAGCCATTTTGTCCCCTTTGTCAGAGATCCCTTTGGATTTAATGTTCTAGCCTTTGCTGAGGACAGTTGTACTCTTTTACACAGCTACTCCTGATGAAATTAGGGTGTCCTCAGAAGCATCTAGTTGGTTGACCCAGCAGAAGAGACAAGGAACAGTCATGTTGACTGAACTGGTTCATATCAGTTTTCAGCAAGTCTAAGGCTTTCTGGTTTTGCGGGACTACTCGGGGCTGGAGTGGTGTAGATCACCTTTGGAGCAATTTGCAGTCTACCAGCCATGTGGAACCATGCCAAGACATACAGACTAGGGACAGATGTTAAAGAACTTAAAGGAAACTTTAACATTTAGATCTTCAAGGTCTGTAGTCCTGGTTGTCCTAGAATTCACTCTATAGACCAGGCTGGCCTCCAACTCAGAATGATGTACCTGCCTCTTCTGCCCAAATGCTGGGATTAAAGGCTTGCGCCACCATTGCCCAGCAGAACCTTTTTTTTTTAAATTAAACATTTAAAATGTCATATTGAGGAGATCTCTGAAAAGTTCTGAAGGCCATCTATTCAGTATACTTGGTTTAAATAAACTTTATTTTTAGTTTTTTGCTTAAACCTGAAAACATAGATAAGAGGCTAAACAAAGCTTACTCCCGTAAGTAATTTCCATTTGTGCCCAGCTTGACTACAAGCATGTTCTGAAGATAATAAAGTTTGGTCATTTATAAGATGACTATCAACCCACGCTTTTAATATTTTTTGAGCAGTCTGTAACAAGTTAGTAGCTTTTTTAAGATTGAGATTCAAACTAAGTTTTAAATTGATTAGCCTTTTTCTTTTAATTTTAGCCCTTGGAAACATTGAACTTGTAGGGGTTTAAGACAGGGTATGCTGTAGGCCCAGTAGTCCAGCAGCGAGAACCAGTCCTTAGCTTGTGCACAGTTTGCCTCCTGTAACCAGCCCCTGCATATCAACGTCCTTGGCTTTTGTCCTGTTAGGCAGTCTGTAGAGCAGGCAGCAGGGTGTGTACATTACCAAAGTCAGCATCTTTTCTCTAGAGCTCCCGTGGGACCAGCACTTGTGAATCCTCATCATCTTCCTACTGTTGTACTTTGGAGCCCTCCACCCCAGCCTTCTCTGTCTAGAACCTTCGTTTAGGAGCTTGCTTCTTCTGTGAGGAGCCTTTGAGATACTGGTGATGAAAATCATATCATATTTGTAGATCTCTAAGGCTACCTAGAAGTCATTTCATATAACATTCTGGCAGTGTCTGAAAACAAAATTCCCCCCTTTTTGTGGGATCATAAAAATAACAAAGAAGTCACCCTTGGGAGGGAGAAGCCTGCTGGGCACAGTGACAGACTTCATTTGGCTCCTGTGACTGAACTGCCTTAAGTTCTGTGCTTATGCTTGTGGCCCTCGCTCTTTAGCTTCTTCAGCTTTTTAATCTTCTGTCTACAGGAACACAGATTTCTCTCTCTCTCTCTGTCTGCCCAAGACCCTGGTTCTATCCTATCTCATGGCATGCTGCTTCTGAGTTATACATAGGAGACGCAGCAGGGATGCTGATCCCTGCTAGTGACTGTCAGGTTGACATCAAGATCTGACCAGAGAGGCAAGCAGCGCCAAGCCAGGAGGTGGCCTGGGCTGATTTTTTCCATGAGACAGTTTCTTTTATCTCTTCTTTTACTTGACTTTACCTTTGGCAGCATTTTTGTCTTGACTTTCTTAAAAATGATTTTTTTAGGCTTAGTTCTCTAAAGTGTAAACTAGAATTGGCAAAATTATTAGAAGTTTTGCATATGTTAAATGACAGCATTTCATTTGAGGCCATTAGGGATAAGTACTTGGTTCAGTCCATTACATTTGAGATAAAGTTGTCACCCAGAAGATCTATTATTTAGTTTCTTTTTAAGAGCAAGTAGTTTTGACCATTATCCAACTTATATACACAGTGTGTTAAGTAAATAAAATTACCCATGCATAGATTTTTAAATTATCAACCCTTGTTAAATAAGTTTTAAGTTATTTGTTATAGACTTTATAAATCTTTAAGCATACCCAATAAATTTATAAATCTTGAGGTACAGAAAGTTCATATAATAGTTTCACAATCTTGAAATAAAGTTATATTTCAGCAAAAGTCGTAGAAAGTCAGGTGAAACCAGGAGTCTCTTCCCTTTGGCTGTCTTGCTTTGCTCCTCTTCTTGTCATAACACCAAGTGGCTCACCTGTCGTAGGACAGGCAGGAAACTTAAAAAAGAAGCAGGAGCCATAACCCAGTTCCATAGCTAGCCTTTCATAAAGCAAACGGCATAAAACAATATTTCAGTATTATCATATCTAAAAGGCATCTGAATCCCTGCTAAATTGAATTCAGTGACCAAAGGGAGGGACCAGAGCAATCTGTGTGGTCTTGGCCATGATATTTTATCATAGCAGTTAATACACGTGACTAATGAGACCCTGGCTGAGAAAACAGCAAATTGCATTTGCTGCTTAAAGATTTTATCTTAGGTGTATTACATGGCTTGGTGTTCTTCTGGTTTCCTTCCTGTTGTTCTGATAGACACCTTGACCAAAAGCAGCTTGTTTTTTGTTTTGTTTTGTTTTGTTTTTTTAAAGGGTTTTCTGGGCTATGGTGAAGGAAGAGAGGAAGAGGATGAATATGGAAGCAGGAACAGGCGTCATATTTTATCAAAACATAGAAAGCAGAGAGGATAGAAAGTGGAGTAATTGCTGAGCCTCCCCCAGTGATGTATTTCCTCCAGGAAGGCTCACCTCCAAAAGATTCCCTTACGCCTCAGACAGCATCATCTGGTGGGACCAAGAGTTCAAGCACATGAACCTGTGGAGGACAGTTCTTTCTGAAACTAACACCCTTGGCTTCATTTGTAAATATCAGTTAATTTTTGTATTGATAAAAAGTTTGAAACTTGTCAGGTGTGGAGCCTTCCTTTAGTCCCGGCTGTCAGGGGCAGAGGCAGACTCTTGAGTTTGGGACCAACCTGGTCTTAGTAGAGCGAGTTCCAGGACAGCCAGAGCGGCTATGCAGAGAAATTCTATCTCAAAAAAAAAAAAAAAAACCAAAAAATTTTTCTTTTTAAAAACTTATTTATTATGTATGCAATTGTCTGTCTGTGTGTATGACCGCAGGCCAGAAGAGGGCACCAGACCACATTACAAATAGTTGTGAGCCACCATGTGGTTGACTGGGAATTGAACTCAGGACCGTTGGAAGATCAGGCAATGCTCTTAACCTCCGGCCCCCCAAAAATTTTTTTTGAACTTCAATAAAGAAATCTAAATAAAAATTGATAAATGGTAAAGGCAGCAAGAGAGTAAGTTATTTCTATGCACAATTTAAATGCTGAAAACTCTAGTACTTGAGAAGCTTCAAGAACAGTGTTGAGTACACTTCCATTTCTCTTTAAAGGAAATATATACATGTATGTGTGAATATATATATAAATATTGTTCAATTAGATTTTGTAATATGGTTTAAAATTTATAAATTTTATAAAATTTATAAACCTTATTAAGCAAGAATGTGTTTATTTGGTGTGTAAAACACTTTGATTCTGCCTGTTTTTCCTCTTTTCAGATTGCAAAATTACGCCAGCAATTGCAGAGAAGCAAACACAGCAGTCGTCACCATCGAGATAAAGAGAGGCAGTCTCCATTCCATGGGAACCATGCCGCTATTAACCAGAGCCAGGTAAGAAAAGAAATGGCTTTTCTTGTAAGTGGTTTCTAATTGTTTAGGGCAGAATGTCCAAAACCATGTTTGAAACAGTGATTTAAGTACCAAACCACAGCCTTCCATCTCCCAGATTTACAAAATGATATTTTGTTTAGGAAGCATATCCAGTCACACATTTTCAAAAAGTGTCTTTGTTTATTTAATTTAGGACTTTTTTTTCTTCCCCCAGACAGGGTCTTTTTACATAGCTTCAGCTGGCCTGGAACTCTCTCAAACTCAGTGATTACCTGCCTCTGTCTGAGTGCTGGGATTAGAGGTGTGTGCCAGGCCTGGTTCCAGTTACACCTTTGATTCAGCCCACTTGCTGAAGCAAGATGCTTTCGGAGACGTGGCATTGAACAGACCTCACCCTTTCTAAGTTTCAGTCATATCTGGAGATTGGGAATAATAATTCCTGTACCAGTGTCTTCTGGGATGGGAGACTAACTGCTTTGGTCCTGTGGAGGAGTAGGTGGGGCCAGGCAGAGTTCTTCGTATGAAGAGAGCAGGTTTATGTCACACCCTATGATTGAGTCTTTCAAGTTCCAAAAGCAAAGTTTTGAGAATACAGGAGCCTATATTCAGTTTTCTGTCAGGACAGTAGGACATTAGGACAGCGGCAGAAGACTGGAGACCAGTTCCGTGACGTTCAGATTGTGGAAGCTGACTTACCCTGCTTCCTGTTTTGTAAGTCAAGTTTTACAAGATGTAGGCCATCTTGTTCTTTATGTGTGTCTTTGGCTCCGTTCTTAGTACAACAGTATCATTGAGTAGTAATGACAGAGACTGATGCAGAAAACCTAAATTATTTACAGTTTGGTCCTTTATAGAAAAAAGTTTTCTATTTTGAGTTGATAAATTCTCATGATTGTTAGTTTATATAGGTTGTATGCAATAGAAAATATGAGTAAAGAAATATTTTTTGAAATATTTTGAGTGTTGTAAACCTGTAGCTTGATTCTAGCTTATAGTAGCTTTTTCCCAAGTATAATAGTGTACTTAAAAAATGTGATTGAGGGGGTTGTGGTTAAAGAGAATTTATTACTCTTTCAGGAGAATGCCCAACTTGTATCTCCAGCTCTGGGGAATCCAGTTCTTACTCTCTTCCTAAGCATCTGTATTCACGTGCACAGACACACACAGACATACAAATACACAAATAATTAATTATAAAATAAATCTTAAATAGAAGTATTATTGGATGTTATTGTGTTAAAACACAAACAATTTTGTTTGTGAGAATCTGAAATGTTAACTGTCAACAAAGAGATGTAAAAGTTAATATGGAATAGTAACGGAAAATCACCATCTTTGTATCTTTTGCATTCAAAGGGCTAGAAACTTATGCTTTTACCGTTTTCATCCTTTCTAATTAACTATAATAACTGTTAATTTCTTTAAAAGTAAGACTGCTCTGTATTCCCCATCGTATTTTCTTTCCAGGTCAATTTAGGGTTAAGATTGAATTTTACCAAATTAAATGGTGCATTATAAGAGGTTTTCAGGCTTTGAAATGATTTTTGAATACCATTTTATTAAGCCGGGCGTGGTGGTGCACACCTTTAATCCCAGCACTTGGGAGGCAGAGGCAGGCGGATCTCTGTGAGTTCGAGGCCAGCCTGGTTTTCAAGAGCTAGTTCCAGGACAGGCTCTAAAGCTACAGAGAAACCCTGTCTCAAAAGAATACCATTTTATTAATGTGAAAATTTTTAGCTAGGTATACTGACAGCAAACTGTAATCTGTATTTGGCCGAGACAGTTACATGTAGCAAGAGTTTCTCCTAAAACCCAAAAAGCAACAACAATAACAAAATCATAAACAATTTTTTTTTCCTGGAAGACAGGGTCTCTCTAATTTAGTCCTTGCTGTCCTGGAACTCGCTCTGTAGACCAGGCTGGCATTGAACTCTGAGATCCCCCTACCTCTGCCTCCTGAGTGCTGGGTTCAATGAAGTGTACCACCACCATCCAACTAAAAGTTGATTTTTCTTAATAAAAGTTATTGTAAAATGGCTCAGAGTACAGCATGCGCCCAAGCCTGACAAAACCCATATGCAGTTATAAAGCCCATATGGTAGAAGACCATTGACTCTCCATAAGTTCTCTGCTCTTCACGTGTGAGTGGTGCATGTGCGCGCGCGCACACACACACACACACACAACACACAACACACATACACTATTAAAGAAAAAAAGATGAGTTTGGTGGTGCATGCCTTTAATTCCAGCACTCAGGAGGCAAGAGGATATCGGAGTTGGAAGACAGCCAGGCTGTCTGGGGAGTTCCAGACCACCCAGGGTTACATAGTGAGACCTTGTCTCAAAAAGCCACACCCACACAATCCAAAAAAGAAAATTTATTTAGCTTGAGTTTGTATACTTATCTAATAAAATACTTGTCTTGTGTATTAGCCAACCCCAAATCAGATGATCATGATCCTGACTGTTCTGTTGGTCATAATGTTGTTTAATTGAACTTCACAGACTATAAACATCTTAAGTTATTGATATGGTGTTGCTGAGGTAGGTTCTTTCTCTAGAGGAAAAAAAAATTATTGAAGCCATTCCAACTTCCGAATAGTTTATTAAATTTGTTGGCATTGTAGTACTCATTAGGAAAAGTGACAATAAAGAAATTATCTCATGTCCCCACCAGATCTCATTTTCAAGGGATGTAAGTAAATAGTTATCATAGTACTGTATAGTGAGTATGCTGACAGGATGAAGTCACCGTGCCAGCGTATCGCTCTGAACTGACGGCGAGTCCTTCAGTAGGCATCTTAGAGAAAGTTGTCTGGTCGACCCCTGAAATATAGTTGGAGTTAGCCCATCTTCTAGAGGTAGATAAAGTCATGGCCACAGTAGGGGTAGCAGCAGAAGATTGGGAGAGGTAGACAACAGGAAGAGTGGAAGTTTTCAGACTTGTTGTTAGCACAGTGGCTTTATTGTACTGTACCAAGGAAAATTGTTTTCTAATGTTGGAAATAAAGCTCATGATCTCAGGTGCATTTTGTAGTGATCATTATAGGCTTAGAGTATATAATGGTTTAGGGGAAGACAAATAGCAAGTTGGGAAATCATTTAAAGAACTCGTAATGTGAGTAAGGAATCACAGTTGACCTCAACGTGAACCTGGTGAGACGGTATTATGATTTAATAACTACCGTTTCATAGAGGGCAGTTATTTTAGAGCTTATGGGACAAGCTTGGGTTCTAGCCTGGACATTCTGACATGAGATTCTGAGTTTTTATGTTTTCTGACTGATGGCTGCTAATAGGTAATGATGAGAGATGAATAAAAGATGAAGCCAATTTTAGCCTCCGAAGTACAGTTTAAGTCAGGATGATATCTACCAGAAAGATATCTTCTGGACACGGCATAGGTCTTGGCTTTGGAACTCATTACGCTGGTTCTCAGCAGAAAGCCTGCATGAGGCTGTTGCCCATCAACATTTCGTTATCAGCGTGGAGGGGCCCATGAGGCCCCCATACCTCACTGAGGCACTATTGGCAATTAATGGTTATGGGAGGAAGGGGCAGCATTTTGTTGACTGGTGTAGCCACGGATAAATAAACTGTGGGTCATACACAAAAGAAAACATGGATTCGGGGATGGGGACTTACTTGATGAGTAGAAAGGGTTGCAGTGGAGAGGGGAGTGGGTGAGAGGAGAAAATGGGGGTGGCCTGAGAACCTCTAAAATTTATTGTATGAATGTATGAGACCATCAGACGGGTGGGAAGCAAGTCAGAGTGGATGGGAGACCTACAAGAGCCACAGCCGAGAGTGGGTAGAATAAGCAGGGCCACAGTGCAGTTGTGGCTTAGCTGTGGCTCCCAGGACGTGACAGCAGAAAGCCACTAATTAGAAGATTTGTTTCATTTAGTTGTGAAGTCTCCCAAGCTGGTTTTTTGCACTTCTGTCCCTGAGGACCCAAGGAGTACTGTTGGGTAAGAATGAACGTTTGTTGGCTAGGAGCCACTTGAAAGTAGATTTCCTGTTTCCCAAGGATTCTTGTACTGTGTTTACTTTTGTTTTGTTTTTTATTTATGTTAAACATGATCAGAAGTAAAAGATAAGAAATAAAACCTCATTCTAAGTTTGTGTCAATGAGGTGGATGACTGGAGACCGGCTAGCGTTCGTCTCTTTGGCAAAGGACTGAGCTTCTGACACATCGCTGTTGGGAACTCGGGAAGATACCCCAGGAACTCTGCACTGTGTTCTATTTTGAGCATCTTGTTAAGATGCTAGGCAATATTCTATATTATTTAATATTCTATAAGTATCTAATGTTACCTATTCTTTAAAAAGTTACACGGTGACAATGAAAATTAGAGATGAGTTTCATAGAAAAGAAAATTTTATTCATTTATTTATTGGTTTTTAAAGACAGGAGTCTCTGTGTAGCCCTGGCTGTCCTAGAACTCCCTCTGTAGACCAGGGTGGCCTCAAACTCACCTTGAATTTTATTTTTTTGTTTCCTGAGCAGAACATATTAATGCCTTTACAGTATTGATACAGAGAAAGTTGTCTGCAGTTGTGTACTCCTATTGAATTACAGACTTTGGAAGGGAATGTTGGTACAGAGAAAGTTGTTTGCAGTTTGTGTACTCCTATTGGATTACAGACTTTGGAACGGGCTCTGCCATGCACATCCTGGGTGTCAAATTTCCTTGTCAGGCTTGGTGGCGGGCACCTTTACACACTCAGCCACCTCACTGGCCCATGAAAATGTTCTGAGGTTGATGTTATTGCAGTATTTGCCATTCTCATAATGGCCTTTCTAGTGTATGACAGGTGTGGGTAAATCTCTGAGAGTCTGTCTTCACTGCCTGGAGTTTGAGCTATAAAGACATCTCATATATCCTAAGATTCAAATCCGGTTGCTTTCAAGTTCTGGAGGTCTGTGGGTGTTGTTTGCACTTGATTCTGGCCCCTTGAAAATTCTTTGTCCCTCTTCACCCTTGCTTAGGCTCCTGCTGCAAAGAGCACGCTTATTCCTGCCGTCCCCATCACCAAGTCGACAGGCTCTCGCTTCCGGAACAGCGTGGAAGGACTGAACCAGGAGGTCGAGATCATAATTAAGGAAACCGGGGAGAAGGAAGAGCAGCTTGTTGTAAGTAGTCTTCATCCCCAGAAGGGGCCTTGCGTGAGCGCCAGAGCACTGAGACGGGTGCCATTTTTGCTAGTTTTATGGAGGGTGGGCAAACTGTCTAAGAACCTTTCTGCTCCCTGATTGTCGAGACCCCGGTTTGATTGCTAGTCTGCATCTTCATGAAGTGCACTTAGACATATCTACCTGGCCATTTCACACAGAAAAAATGTTATTTAAACTTTAAACAAATATCTATTAGAATGTATTTATCCCAGTATCTGTTCTTTAGTGAGGAGGGAATTAGTTTGAAGAAATACTTCACTGTTGCAGAAAACTATTTTAACTGTGTAAAGATTTATTACATTCTTTCATGTTGCATTTGTTTAACTCTGTGAAGCTGTTACTTTGCCTGTCTAAAGCACCTGATTGGTCTAATAAAGAGCTGATCGGCCAATAGCTAGACAGGAGAAAGGATAGGCCGGGCTGCCAGGCAAGGAAAATAGATAGGAGGAAGGCAAATAGAGTCAGAAGAGGGGATGAAGGCGCTCCGACTGCCAGCCACCCAGCAAGAGTGGAGTAAGAACAAAGAAAGATAATAGAATAAAGAAAGGTAAAAGCCCAGAGGCAAAATGTAGTTGAAGAGAAAAGGGAACATTTAAGTTAGAAAAGCTGGCTTGAAACAAGCCAAGCTAAGGCCAGGCCTCCATAAGTAAGAATGAGTCTGCATGTATTTATTTAGGACCGGGTGGTGGGCCCCCAGTGAGTTAAAAAACACCAACTACACTTCACAGACATAAAAAATTCTCTCCTTGAAGGTGAAGACAGCTGGGTGTGGTGGGTCCCCTGTAGTCCCAGTTTCCAGGCCTCCAGCTGGCTTATATAACTGAAATCATATCTCAAACAAAAAGAAAGGTAAAAGCTTGATTGAGGTTTGAAAACACTCAACTCTGCCGTCGCTGTCCTCCATTCTGTGGGATGGAGCACGTCTTTCCTCACTAACTTTCCCTCTCTCGTAGAGAGGGCTGGTTTGCCTGATCAAACTGCTGTGATTAACCTTTCACTCATGAGGAAGGTGGCTTTGGGGGGAATTGGCCAAGGGCCCTCCTAGTGTGGCTAATTCTCACTTTTACCTTTGCCTCTACTGGGAACCTTGTGGCACAGTGAAATTTCTCCTTTACTGTGATAAATTTTTATAGTAGTTTTAGAAATAACAGTGCATGATCCCAGTTAGTGCAGCAGACCTTGTCCTCTTGTGTGCCATGTCCTCAGAAGACAAATATGTCACCATGGGATCGGCAGGGAAGCCACCAATGAGAAAGGGAAAGGCCCAGTAGTAGAAGGGTGGATGCTTGCTTGCTTGTTTTTGAAATGTTTTTCTATGTAGCCCCGCTCTCCTGAGAATCAGAACCCTCCTGTTTCACCCTCCCAAGTGCTGGGCACATTTGTGGCTTAGAATTTGATTTCTGAGTTTCTGACCGCAGAGGACTGTGACATTGGGTACATTGCTGGTCAATTTCAAAAACATGTATTTTTAAATTTCGTAATAGCCCCAAGATATCCCAGATGGTCACCGTGCTCCTCCGCCCCTTGCCCAGAGGAGCAGCAGCACGCGCAGCATTGACACCCAGACCCCGGGGGGTGCAGACAAGGGGAGCAACAACAGCAGCCGCTCGCAGTCTGTGTCCCCCACATCCTTCCTCACCATCTCTAATGAGGGCAGCGAGGAGAGCCCCTGCTCCGCTGATGACCTGCTTGCTGATCCCAGGGATAAAGGTATGATGGGGTGCAGTTGCCTCTGAGGGTGACAACGGGGTACCTCCTGTCTGAGCATACGCTCTTCCTTCTCTGTGGGACACACGTGTCAGTGGGTGACAGTGGGGTACTTCCTGTCTCAGCATACACTCTGTTCCTTCTCTGGGATACACGTCACTCTCTGTGGGATACACATCACTCTCTGTGGGACACACGTCACTCTCTGTGGGACACACGACACTCTCTGGGGGACACACGACACTCTCTGGGGGACACACGACACTCTCTGTGGGACACACACGTCACTCTCTGGGGGACACACACGTCACTCTCTGGGGGACACACACGTCACTCTCTGGGGGACACACACGTCACTCTCTGGGGGACACACACGTCACTCTCTGGGGGACACACACGTCACTCTCTGGGGGACACACACGTCACTCTCTGGGGGACACACACGTCACTCTCTGGGGGACACACACGTCACTCTCTGGGGGACACACGTCAGAGGAATTGGGGTCAGCAGGAGCTCAGAACAATTGGAGCACATGTGCCTTTGCTGAGGTGCTCGGTTGGTGGTCTAGTTAGACTTTTGTGTCTTTATTTTGCAGCATTTATGGTGAATATGGCTTCCTTATTATTGTGTAGCCCAGTGGTTCTCAACCTTCCTGACACTGCGACCCTTTAATACAGTTCCTCATGCTATAATGACTCCCAGCCATAAAATTGTTTTCCTTGCTTCTTTATAACTGTAATTTTGCTACTGTTAGGAATCGTAATGGAAATATTTTGGGAGCTAGAGGTTCATTAGGAGTTGTGACCCACAGGTTGAGAACTGCTGGACTAGAGGATTATTTTCCTGGAAAGAACTTTGTTCTTGATCATTTGACTCATTGGAATTTTATTACCTTAATATTTTTAAATTAAATGTGAAGCCTTCAATTTAGTGCTTTTTAGGATACTTCTAGCAAGGATTAACTTGCTTTATCTCAAAACAAAATGAATGTTTAAAGCAAACTGTCAGTCAAGGTTGGAGGATCCTGAGGCTGGAAAGGTGATCCAGGGGTTCAGAGCTCTTGCGTGCAGAGGACCACAGTTCAGTTCCCAGTACCCATCTCTAATAACTCCAGTTGCAGGGGTGTAGGTACACAGGCAAGCAACTGGGCAACCCAAACGTGAGAATTTAAAAAAAAAATTAAAGTAGGAGGTACTAATACATAAAAAAACCTAAAACCAGAAAAAATTTGAATATTAAGTATAAAATCTTACCTTTTAAAAGAAACATGAACCGGGTGATGGGGGCTCATGCCTTTAATCCCAGCACTTGAGAGGTAGAGGAGGTGGGTGGATCTCCAACTTCCAGGACTGCCCAGGTTACACAGAGAAACTGGGTCTCAAAAAAAAAAAGAAAGAAATATGACTGTTTTTGATCTGCCTGTAATCAGAGAAGTACATTGTGCCATCCTAATCCTAGTTCTTCTGATTACTTAAAACCATTGTTGTGACAGTTAATTTGTGAAGTGTCCAACTCAGTTTGGTAGTGATGGATTTGAGTCCTAGGCCAGCCAGGGCTGCATAGTTAGATCCTGTAAGGTGGTGCTCAATGTGGAGGGTGGTTGACACCCTCTGGTCTCCACATGCACCACGGACACACAGTTTAAGATAAAATCAAATCAAATCTTGGGGGGCTGGTAAGATGTCTCTGTGGTTAAGAGCACTGGCTGCTCCTCCAGAGGACCAGTGTTCAATTCCCAACAAACCACATGGTGGTTCACAACCATCCGTAATGAGATCTGGTGCCCTCTTCTGGCCTGCAGGCATACATGCAGACAGAACACTGTATACATAATTTTAAAAAGGCTCAGTCAATAATGCACCTAGTATGCAAACAGGAAAACCCAGTTTGGATCCAGAGTGCCGTGTAAAAGGTTGCACCTGTTAATATGTACATTCACATCCCACATGTGTGCCTTGCTAAATTTCTTCTGTTGAAGATGATGAAGCATCTCCTGCATTTTTGAGAGTTGATTGTTACTCTGAGTATATAATTGTCAATGCTTTGCATAAGTGCATAGTATATAATAGTAGAAGTGTGTGTGTGTGGCCATTTCAGAAATAGTTGAAGTTGGGGCTGGAGAGATGGCTCAGTGGTTAAGAGCACTTGGCTGTTCTTCTAGAGGATCTGGGTTCAATTCCCAGCATCCACATAGCAGCTCACAGCTGCCTGCAGCTCCACTCCAGGGGATTTAATACCTTCACACTAGTGCATATAAAATAAAGTTAAATAAAATTTTTTAAAAAGAAAGATATAGTTGTTTTGTCCTAATCTCCAGCCAGTGTCATTTTTTAAAAGTGAAACTGAATTCAGAGACACAAACATCACTTCTCAAAATCAAACACTTACAGAACTTAAAGGGGTACTCTTGAATACCGCATCTTGAGGAATTGTAAAAAATGTTTGTAAACATCTTTTCCACAGTAAAAACACTGGTTCATACCTGAGAGTCATGACTCTAAGCTGGAGGGTTCATGTGGTGTGATGGCGTGTGCAATGTGGAGTGTGCGTGTGGTGTGACGGCGTGTGCAATGTGGAGTGTGCGTGTGGTGTGATGGCGTGTGCAATGTGGAGTGTGCGTGTGGTGTGATGGCGTGTGCAATGTGGAGTGTGCGTGTGGTGTGATGGCGTGTGCAATGTGGAGTGTGCGTGTGGTGTGATGGCATGTGCAATGTGGAGTGCGCATGTGGAGTGTGCGTGTGGTCTGACCGCATGTGTGATGTGACCGCGTGTGCAATGTGGAGTGTGCGTGTGGTCTGATGGCATGTGCAATGTGGACTGTGCGTGTGGTCTGATGGCATGTGCAATGTGGAGTGCACATGTGGTCTGATGGCGTGTGCAATGTGGAGTGCACATGTGGTCTGATGGCGTGTGCAATGTGGAGTGCGTGTGGTGTGATGGCGTGTGCAATGCGGAGTTCGTGTGGTCTGATGGCGTGTACAATGCGGAATGTGCGTGTGGTGTGACGGCATGTGCAATGCGGAGTGTGCATGTGGTGTGATGGCGTGTGCAATGTGGAGTGTGCGTGTGGTCTGACCGTGTGTGCAATGCTGAGTGTGCGTGTGGTGTGATGGTGTGTGCAATGCGGAGTGTGCGTGTGGTGTGACAGCGTGTGCAATGTGGAGTGTGCGTGTGGTGTGATGGCATGTGCAATGCAGAGTGCACATGTGGTCTGATGGCGTGTGCAATGTGGAGTGTGCGTGTGGTCTGATGGCATATGCAACGCGGAGTGTGCGTGTGGTGTGATGGCATGTGCAATGTGAAGTGCACATGTGGTCTGATGGCGTGTGCAATGTGGAGTGTGCAAGTGGTGTGGCGGAGTGTGCGTGTGGTGTTACAGCGTGTGCAATGCGGAGTATGCGTGTGGTCTGATGGCATGTGCAATGCAGAGTGTGCGTATGGTCTGATGGCGTGTACAATGCGGAGTGCGTGTGGTGTGACGGCGTGTGCAATGCGGAGTGTGCATGCGGTGTGGTGTGATGGCGTGTGCAATGTGGAGTGTGCGTGTGGTCTGACCGCGTGTGCAATGCTGAGTGTGCGTGTGGTGTGACGGTGTGTGCAATGCGGAGTGTGCGTGTGGTGTGACAGCGTGTGCAATGCGGAGTGTGCGTGCTGTGTTCCAAGCCCAGGCCGCTGTGCCACAGGGTCAGGGACTGCGACTCCTGGGATTCCATATGTGTTTGATATTTTGGGTTGTTCTGCACTAAGAAACATTTTATTCTTGTCAGCTTTTCTGTCACCCCACATTGAATTATGGGGCACCCTATGGGGTCACAACCTATAGTTTCATCAGTTGAGTTGTAAAACAGGCTAAGATGGCAAACCAGCACTTGGGAGGTGGAAGATTAGGGCTGTTTAAGGTCATCTTTCGCTATATAGTGAGTTCAAGGCCAGTCTGAAGTATTTGAGGCCCTGTGTCAAGAAACAAGCAGGCTGGATTTTAAACCGCAGTTGTAGACTGTTGCTAATTAAAACTTCAAAAAAATTTTTTGCCGGGCGGTGGTGGCGCAGGCCTTTGATCCCAGCACTCGGGAGGCAGAGGCAGGCAGATCTCTGAGTGTGAGGCCAGCCTGGCCTAAGTGAGTTCCAAGACAGCCAGGGCTACACAGAGAAACCCTGTCTCAAAAATCTAAAAAAATTTTAAAAAAATGTTGATTCTAGGTTGGATCGATAATAGCTGCTAAAATCTGCCCCTTAAACCCATTCTTTCTTCTTTAGCTGCCCTAGGAATGATTGTGTTCGTGCCTTTGATTTTCCTAGGAATGATTGTGTTTGCTCGTGCCTTTGATTTTCGTAGGAATGATTGTGTTTACTCGTGCCTTTGATTTTCCTAGGAATGATTGTGTTTGCTCGTGCCTTTGATTTTCCCAGGAATGATTGTGTTTGCTCGTGCCTTTGATTTTCCTAGGAATGATTGTGTTTGCTCGTGCCTTTGATTTTCCTAGGAATGATTGTGTTTGCTCGTGCCTTTGATTTTCCTAGGAATGATTGTGTTTCCGTGCCTTTGATTTTCCTAGGAATGATTGTGTTTGCTCGTGCCTTTGATTTTCCTAGGAATGATTGTGTTTGCTCGTGCCTTTGATTTTCCCAGGAATGATTGTGTTTGCTCGTGCCTTTGATTTTCCTAGGAATGATTGTGTTTGCTCGTGCCTTTGATTTTCCTAGGAATGATTGTGTTTGCTCGTGCCTTTGATTTTCCTAGGAATGATTGTGTTTCCGTGCCTTTGATTTTCCTAGGAATGATTGTGTTTGCTCGTGCCTTTGATTTTCCTAGGAATGATTGTGTTTGCTCATGCCTTTGATTTTCCTAGGAATGATTGTGTTTGCTCGTGCCTTTGATTTTCCTAGGAATGATTGTGTTTCCGTGCCTTTGATTTTTGGAAAGGAATGACTGATGGCTCCTGTGAATTTCTTTTATTAAAAAATAGGGTCACAGCATTATTTCCAGTCAGAAATTTGTAGTTTAGATGACAGGCTGAAATTTTAGAATCCTTATATAACATACCAAGAAGTTTAAATGACTGTGGTATGAATTGAGGACATAAGCACTGAGCAGAAGTGTCAGCAGAGAATGTTCCTTCTGATAGCATGAGCTAGGAGTGAGTTCAGAAAATGAGTAGAATTTATTTCTGTAGATGATGGAAGGTTGTGGGCAGAAGGAAGTGTCTGCTGTGCTCAGAGACCTACCAGGGGAAGAGCAAGGGGAGGTTGGGAAATTTTCAGGGCACGCCAAGAGTTAATAGCAAGCAGCCATTGAAGAGTCATTTCAGGTACACGTGCTAGGGCAAGTAAATACTGTTTGAGTGTATTTAGAGAGTACATGGCATATAAATAAGGCAGCCAGATGGTGTGTGTGCAGCCCAAGGGTTGAGTGATGAGCCTATGCTGGGACCATCCCGAGTCAGGAGTGCAGTAGATGCTAGGGTGGAGTTAGTGAGGAAAGCACTCTCCCTGCCTTCAGACAGTTCCTGTGCAGAAGTCCAGGATTATTAATTATGGTATCAGGATGTATTTTATAATAGTGTTTTTAATAACTCAGTGTCTTTTTTTTTTTTTTTTTTTTTTACAGAGAATGGAAACAACTCTCCTTTGCCAAAATATGCAACCTCACCAAAACCTAATAACAGTTACATGTTCAAAAGGGAACCTCCAGAGGGCTGTGAAAGGGTCAAAGTCTTTGAGGAGTGCTCGTAAGTATCCCACATAAACACACACTCTCAAGTTAGAGTTTTCAGACAGGTCACAGGTCTGCCACAGATTACATAATTGTTACCATTCTGAAATGTTTGCTGAAAATAGCCCCAGAATTCCAGCAACGTGTGTATCAGCATTCTAACGAGCGATACTTAATATCTGCCAGCATCCAGTCATTTCAGTGTGTGTGTGTGTGTGTGTGTGTGTGTGTTCATGTTCACACGCACACGCGACGTGAGTGAGAGCTCTCTCCTAGCAGTGGGTCCTGAGTGTTGAGCTCAGGTTGTCAGGCATGGGTGAGCTGGCTTCCTGACTCCCTAGAGTCCCTTCTGTGACTTTCTGCATCTCTACTCAATCACGTATCTGTTTACTTACGATTTTACCCAGGTTGATCCTCTTTTTTTAAAGACTATGTAACCCTTGGGTTTTGCCTCCTTCTGGTCTCCAGTAATTTCACAGTTAGAAATACTTTATCTGCCAGTATACTTTAGGATCAGTCATACTGCTGTGAGAAGGTAATTTAAGAAGTGGTAGATTTTGTCTGTATGGTACCGAGAGACTTGAACCCAGGGCTTCCTTCACACGTGCTACATAAACAGTCTACCCATGGGCTATTCCCCTAATTTCTAGAAGCAGAATTTTATTTATTTATATTTTTTTATGTATATGAGTGCTATGTCTCCACCACTTGGGTGCCAGGTGTCCAGAAGAAAAGGGTTGGGTCCTACTGGAGTTACAGAAGGTGGTGAGCCAACATATAGGTGCTGAGAATTGAGTCTGTGTCCTCTCTAATAACAGCTGTGCTTTTAATGGCTTATGCAGCCTTCCAGTCCCTAAGAAGTAGAATTTTAAACTATAAGGTCTTGGTATTTGACCTCCTTTTCCCCATTTCTGGGCTACTCTTTTTCCATCTCCTTCTACCTCTCCAGTGGTGGGAATAAAGGCATGCACCACCATGCCAGCTCATACTTTTATTTTTCATGGCCAAATCAGATGCTGCATTTTATGTGTACTACATTTCTTTATCCACTCATCAGTCTAAGCTGAAGCGTTATTACCGAGGTTTCTCTGTTCGCTGGCTTAGAGTCCTCGAAGTGCCTGCACAGAAGCAGAAACTGGTCATGAATGGTGCTGTTCTTTGATTGTGGCTCCATTAATCTACCTTCCCACAAGCCCTGGGTAGAAGTCAGGTGTGGCCTCCTGGCCAGCACTCATTTGTTTTCTTAGGAATGAGCTTTCTCTCTAGAGTTTTGATTTGTCATTTCCATGCTGGCTTTTAAATTTCTGCCATTTTTAAGATATATTTTCCAGCTGGGCGGTGGTGGCGCACGCCTTTAATCCCAGCACAGAGGCAGGTGGATCTCTGAGTTTGAGACTAACCTGGTCTACTAGAGCTAGTTCCAGGACAGGCTCTAAAGCTACAGAGAAACCCTATCTAGAAACACACACACACACACACACACACACACACACACACACACACACACACACACACACACACATATATTCCAGATTTAGAATTTACAGAAGGTGGGGTTTTGTTTATCTGTTATTTTGTTTTTTTAAGAATATTTATACACCGGGCGTGTAATCTTGGAGGCAGATCTCTGATTTTACGGTCAGCCTGGTCTACAAAGCAGGTACCAGGACAGCCAGAGCTGTTTGTTACACAGAGAAACCCTGTGAGAGAGGGAGGGAAGAAGGGAGAGAGGGAATGAATATCATTCTTTGATAATCCCATCCTCGTAGAAAGCTTGTCTTGAATCACATCCACCCACCCCTGGCACCTCAGGGCTGCCCCTCTACCCTTCTAGTTCCTCCATTTTTAGGACTTCTTTTTTTGTATTTTGGAAATAACAAGCTTCATCCTTGGGAACCATGTGTCTTGAGCCATTTATTTCTTTTAAACTAGAGGCAGCACAAACATCCCTTACCCTGTCTTAAATAATTTTAAGGAAGATAAAACCAGGCAAGTAAATTGGTGAGAAGCCAAGTCCTTTGTGCTAGCTCAGTTACCAGGATGCTTTCCCAGTAGCGTGAAGCCTTGGGTGTAAGTCTCGTGGCTCCATAAAACAGGCCTGGGAGCCCAGACTGTAATCCTGGCAGTCAGACTGGAAGCAGAAGGGCCAGAGGTTGAAGGTTATCTTTAGCTACGTAGTGAGTTCAAGGACAGCTTAATGTAATAGACTGTTCAAAAAAAGAAACAAAGCAAAACAAAACCCCTTTATTTTGATGGATAAAAGCATAAAAATTTATCATCTCTAATAAACCTGCATTCAAAGGTAATTTAAGCATTATTTTATTATAGAAATGTGACTTTGGCTTTTTTATAGGTGATATCCTAGGTAAGAATCGAGTGTGTATTATCATAAAACACCCAGAAACACTGTGACGTTGCTACTGCTTGACCTGATGTTTCCATTGATTTAAATTCTGTGCTTGCTTTTGTTCTTTGACTGTACTGGCAAAGCGTCTTTGTGGGGAGAGGGGTGTTCCGTGTCAGTCAGCGGAGTCTGCACAGCGTGTATGATTAGGAACATCCCTGTTGTTGGAAATGTCTTGGGGTGGGGGTGTTCTGTCAGCGGAGTCTGCACATCCGTACCCTTGTTGGAGCCCAGTCACCCGTCTGCTCTGCTCACAGGGGTGAGGAAGCATCTTCTTCCAGCCTCCTGATCCCTACTCCAGATTGGCTCTCCTTGTGCTATATTTATACATTTACCATGTTTGTCACCCTCTCCTGCAGGTTACCCGTGCCGTAAATATATGGGTTCCTTCTCTAAATAACTTCAAAGGAGACGAATTATATTGACATGTTTGTCTGCAGAGCTTCCCCCCTGGCACCCCAGAATTTTTCAATCTTGTGTCTGCTTGTAGAGAATTTGGACTTTGTTCTTAGAGTCTCTACACCTTAGCATACTGCCACCTTTATTAGAACTCGGCTGTCCTTGAGAACATGACTTTAAAGCTATATAGTGATTGGTTCTGTGCTTGTGCAGAGGTGAAAAGGCAGAGGTGAGCGTGCCACAGTGCCGTGTACAGAAAGTGTGCGGCAGTGCCGTGTACAGAAAGCGTGCCACAGTGCCGTGTACAGAAAGCGTGCCACAGTGCCGTGTACAGAAAGTGTGCGGCAGTTTGCAGGAATCGCTTCTCGTCTGTCATTTGGACTCCAGGGACTGAACTCGAGTTGTCACCTTTATCCATCTTGGCAGCTGAGAACAATATTGTTACCAAACTTAACTTTTGCAGTTTTTAAATTTTTATGGAATATCATCGAGACCAAAAATATTTGTGGGTGGGGGAATACTTTTTGGAGGACCTGGCAACAAGGAAGAATTTTGTTTCAATTATAACTTTAAAGATGAACTGCAAAGACGGCTCAGGGGTTGAGAGCACTGGCTGCTCTTCCAGAGGTCCTGGGTTCAATTCCCAGCACCCACATGGTGGCTCACAACCATCCGTACTGAGATCTGGTGCCCTCTTCTGGTGTGCAAGCAGAACACTGTGTACATAATAAATCTTTTGTTGTTGTTTTTTGAGACAGGGTTTCTCAGTGTAGCCTTGGCTGTCCTGGAACTCACAGAGATCCACCTGCCTCTGCCTCCCGGGTGATGGAATTAAAGGCACAAGTCACTACTGTGCAGCCATAATAAATCTTGAAAAAGAGAGCACTGACTGCTCTTCCAGGTGACCTGGTTCCATTCCCACCACTCCCGTGCCAACTCACAACTGTCTGTCATTCCAGACAACCTGACACCCATGGCAAAACACCAGTGCACATCTAAAAAAACAAAACAAACAACAACAACAACAAAAACTTAGAAGACTTGAGATATAGCTAACAGGTTAAGGCTCCTGGGTGGTTCCATCTCCAACTTCACAAAAAACTGAAGCAAGCTTTCTGTTGTTTTGATTTCACATTTACCTTCTTTTTCTCTAAAAATCTTAATAGCTGATTCAGAAGAATACCTTTTAAATTTTTAATTGTACTTGAAAAAGCTGGTGTGGAAGTGCATGCTTTAAGCCTAGCACTGTAGAAGCAGAAAAAAAAAAAAAAAAACAACCAGAACAAGCAAGCAAAAGAGAACACTTGGAAACCGCTGCTCATCAAGGTGTAGTCCTGAAGGGTCTTAGACTCTTCGTTAGTGTCTTTGATGTCTCTCTTCATAGTCTTGGAACAATCATGTTGGGAAACATATTTGTCTCTAAGCGTGTGGGCTTTCTTTTGCTTAAGGAAATGCTTATCTTACTGACCTGTGTTTAAAAAATGTGTCTGTATAAAATATTTCCAGTATTCGGTGGCTTACAGCATTGGTTGTCTGTTTGTGTCCAGGCCAAAACAACTTCATGAAATTCCAGCCTTTTACTGTCCTGACAAAAACAAGGTGAATTTCATTCCCAAGAGTGGCTCTGCTTTCTGCCTGGTGAGCATCCTCAAGCCTCTTCTTCCCACACCGGATCTCACCCTCAAGGGCTCTGGCCACAGCCTGACGGTCACCACCGGCATGACCACCACTCTGCTTCAGCCCATCTCCATGGCCTCCCTGACAGCAAACACAGAGCAGGACAGGGTGTCTCGAGGAACCAGTACAGTCCTGCCCTCAGCCTCCCTCCATGCACCCCCAGAGCCCATCGAAGAAGCCGAAGGATAGGCTCTGGGAACTGAGACCCTGTGGATCACGTGACTGTGATGGTGTTGTGTCCTCCCGGTTGGCTGTGAAGTGCTTTGGCTTTCCAGTGATGTGTGACCACGAGGCCACTGGAGAACGCGTCCCCTGTGAGTGCTCTGCCCCACGCATGAAGGCCGCCGACAGTACTCGCCTCTGTTCTTGAAGCACTGGCTGAAACATGGAAGGAACAGATCATTTTCATTTGTTTTCAAATTAGACTTGTTTAAAAACAAAACAGACATAAAACCTAATCCTTACAAACACGATTTCTGAAGGGAGGTGTGATAGATGCTGCAAGAAAACCATCTTTTATATGGAAATGACTATTTTATAATACCAATGTTACATTTTCTGAGTACCAAACAGGATGTTCAAAAGATTCTTTGGTGGCCTCTGTTTCTTCTTTCCCTTTTCTAGATGGTTGCTTTTCTCAGCTGTTTTCAGCTTTGGGACCAAAGGGATTGTTGACATTTCCCCAGTCAATTTCATGACTATGTTCTTCCAAATAAGAATTGATAGGTAAATGCATTGAACCAAGTATATATAAAAAGATAAAAAGCAATATTCGCACATTATGTGATTTATGTTTTTGATGTCAGAAGTTTGTGCTTTGGGTGAAGTATTTGTGAAACTGCTGTTTTCTGCACTATCCTGCTCACGTCCCCGCGTGTGGTCAGCAAAGTGAGTGAAGACAGTTGCTTTAACACGAGAACAGAAACTGAAGTGTGGCTCGTTAGCTAGGAGTGTGGCGCCCTCTGGTCTTCTGTGAACTGTGTGTCACGTGGTTCCCTCCTTTGCTGGGTGTCACTACCTTGAATCATCCCTGTATCATAGCCCCAAGAGACCCTGAAATGGCTGTGCATGGATTTCCTCCTCTGCTTTCGTGGTGGTGTTGTCTTGTGGATTTGGTCGGGGTTAGTAGTTTGCCGGGAGTAATCCATTGAGTAGCATTGGTAGCCGAAGAATCCTGAGGACTGACTTTTTCTTTATGGTGGTTGGCATTGAGATTTGTTTGCCTACACATTTTGCCAGTCTCTTCTCCGACATTCTACACACCCGGAGGAATAGACAAGAGGTTTGGCGCTTAAACAGCGGGTACCTTCGAGAAATTTTACAGTTTTGGATTTAGGCTCCTCTGATAACCATTGCCAGTGTCCTATGACAGTATTTAATTTCTGGGGTGTGGTGATAAAATGAAGGAGTCGCTCTTTGGAAGTGAATCCCGTCAGTGTTGGTGAAGCACTGTTTGAATACCCGTCACCACACTACAAAGTTTTAAAGCCTGCAAGAGTGGGCCACCACGTTGGAAGGCTTAACCCCACACACCGGTCCAGTCGCTCCAACAAGACCTGAGGTACTAGCAGTGCATTTCCTGCCAGGGTCAGTTACCTCAGAACGCCTGGCACTTTAACTAGTCTCTCCTTAATTTTAAATGAGGATATTTTAGGTTAATCAGATAAATTTGAGCATCTATGTGAATCCATCAATTTTTGGTTACGAAGACTGATAAATTTTGTTATTTTTGCCATCCAAAACGTAACTTTCTGGGCACTAGCAAATCGTAGTTTCTAAGTCAGTACCTCAGTTGTTTGGGGTATAGACTTTTCGGTTGGTTGGGTTTTGTTTTTGTTTTTTTTCCGCCTTGTCACGCCTGTTGGGTTCACTGTTTTATCAGCATCAGAAGTACAGAAGAAAGGCCCATGGCAGTCGGTTGAGTTGATCTGAAGGGAGAATGCGGTGTTTAAAACCAAGAGCTTTGTGTGTTTTATGTAGCCCTAGCTGGCCTGGAACTCAGATCCTCCGACCTGCCTCCCGAGTGCTGGGATTCGAGGTGTGTGCCACCACGCTCTGCTTGTCATCTTTCTAATCCTGTGGGTTCCCCACTTGAATTCTATTACATTTATGTTTTATTTTGTTGTTGTGCATCACCACTGTCTCGGTTTTCAGAGTGTTAGTGTGTAATCGATTTCTCCCTGCTGTGCTGTGCTTGTTGGGCAGGTGAGCCCTGCGGTCATGCGTACCCTCACGTAACACAGTGGGCATAGGTCTGCTCTTGGAACTCTAATCTGAAGTTTGGCTGGAAGAATATTGTGAATTTACAAGTAAATGAATTGTGCGGCAAACCAAACGCTTTGAGTTTTAGAGAAATAGAACCTGAGACCTGAAGAAGAAAAGGTCTGGGTCCCCCAAAAACTCTGAACTGCCAGGGCCAAAGGGCTAATTTTTAAGCATATGAGCTTTATTGAAGTCTTAAAATATGTTACCCATAGGTCCACCTAGCTATTTTATTTAATTCTTAATTTTCAGGTGGTTGGTCTTAAAAATGGGTCTACTCTCCGTAGAGTGGGTGTGACTATATTCACAGACCTACTCCATAGTTAGGGTTATTCTGTAGAAACTGTACAGCCGTAGAGTAGCCTCAGTGGAAACAGTTTTCCCAGTGCTGGGGATTAAACCCAGGGCCTCGTGCATGCCAAGCAAATGCTGTCACTGGCTTATGTCCCCAGTCCCTAATTTAAATTTTTAACTAAAAAAATTTACTTCCATTGCAGTAAAAGTGGGTGGCATGTATTTCCCCCCCTTTGGCCAAAGGAGCTGTTCCCTAGTTATTTGTCTGTCTGTCTACCCTCAAGCAGTTTCTGCCCTGCCGTGATAACACAGGATTACTGCCTCTGAGGTGGTAAGTCTGTTACTTACCATTGCTTTATGGGCAGTCGTGTTTATTAAAATAATAGTTTTGCTTTCTTGGGTTAAATATGATGTGAATGTCAAAATTCTTTGTAGACCAGATTCTTCCTTTTGTTTACGGTGTTTCTTAGACCCTAGGACCATAGCCAGATCTGCTCCTGAGAAGATGCTGTTGCTAACTGGGTGTATCTGGCAACAGGGAAAGGCTGCTTGTTTTTATTTTTTTATTGTTTATGTTTTGATTAAAGAAACAGTTGGCTTTTCCTAAAAGTTGTTCTAAAATAAAATGGCAGAATGTATAGCTTTCTCTATGTCTGGGATTAGAACTGAGACGCTAAGGTTTTCCTTCAAGGAAACTAAATTCAAATTGTCAGTACTAAATTTGTAAAGTTGAAATTCATTCCTTAATGATGGGTTTGGGGTTTGTCAAAACTGGACCAATGGAAGTGCTGAATTTGCAAAACAAAGCCAAGATACGTAACTGCACTTTAAGGTTTCTGGGTAACTCTGCCTTCATTAGCAACCCGCAGAGCGGCTCTGAACAGTATTTTGTTTATACAGTCCTGTTGGAGATATATAATTTATGTTTTTTAAACTCTGCATCTTTGTCTCTGTTGATGTAAATCTTTTTTAATGCAATTTTTTAAAGTTATAACAAAATTCTCCCCCGAAAACAGCATTTCCAGCTATAGTAAGTATTGTTGTGGACTGTGTCCCTGCAGCTGAGCGCTTCCTGCTGCCTCACAGGGAATAGAACTCCTATGTCCAAATAAAGTCTGTTGTTCTTGAGTTTTTTCCCGTGTGTTTTTATGAATATTGCCACAAATTCACATTTCATTTATTTTTTTTTTGTAACACATATTCTAATAGTTCTTAATAAGAACCCGGAGTCAGATATTAGGGGGTGAAAGCTGAGCGATCAGAGAAGCAGAGTGGCCAGCCACTAGAGAGACCTTTTACTCCCTCAGACCAAAAGGGGTGATCCTGTCTCCTCCTGCCTATGTTCCTCTCTCCGCCCAGCCATATCTCTCCTGTCTCCACCTCCCTAGTGCTGGGATCACCTTTGTGTGAGCTCTGTTTCTCTTTCAGACAGATCCCCTCTGCCTCCAGTCTTGATTAAAGGTGTTTGCCACCACTCCCTCATGGCTTAGCTCTGCACTCTGATCTACAGGCAAGTTTTATTTGTTAAAACAAACAATATCACATTTTTAGCATTTCTAGCCTGATGGAGCATTTGTGTAGTATGTTCTTGTCCACAGGTTAGTGACCAATACGCACATACAAGGCTGTTCTTGGCCACTCCTCCCTGCTCTAGAAATGAATATAACCTATCCTCATGGTAAGTGCAAAGCAGACATGGATTCAGTCACAAGCAACCCACTAATTCCATGTTTGTTGCAGCGTATTTAGCTGGGGAAGTCAGTAGTCTGGAATACATGGAGAAGGCTTTTCTTTTAATTACTGCAAGATTGTTTGATCTCAGGGGTGTTGTCTGTGTCTACGGAGTAGAGCTGGCCAGGTTTGACCAGTGAAGGAGGAGGTGTGTTTATAAGTGAAAGATTTGTTAAAATTAGTAAAGTACATATTTCTGAGCCAGGCGTGGTGGTACACACCACAATCCCAGCCTTTGGAATGCTTAGATAGGAGCCTTACAAGTTCAAGGCCAGCCTCTGATGTGTTATGACATTGTTTCAAAAGAGAAGCCTCGGTGGTTAGGAGCACTAGCTGCTCTTCCAGAGGGCCTGGGTTGGGTTCCCAGCCCCACATCGTGCAGCTTCCAACCATACTAAACCTCGTAAACCTATTAAGGACCTCTTACTAAATTCCAGCACTCGGGAGGCAGAGGCAGGTGGATCCCTTGAGTTCGAGGCCAGCCTGGTCTACAGATGGAGTTCTAGGACAGCCAGGGCTATACAGAGAAAGCCTGTCTTGAGGCACAACAAAAAGGTAAGTACAAAATAAATGTGCTGTGTGCGTTTGTTGTGTATACCACACACACATCCACATATACTACCTCTTAACTGTAACTCTCACCCCACCCCCACCCCTGCTTCTGAGACAGTACTTACTCCTAAATTGCCCAAGCTAGTCTCAGACTCATTATGCAGATTAGGCTGACCTCAAACTCATGATCCTCCTGCCTCAGCTTCCTGTATGTTTGGGATTACGGATGTGTGCTGCTACACCCATGTTAAATTATCGTTTAATTTTCTAATGTGCTGTGATACTATTGGGCCAGTGGATAGCCTTTGTATCTCATTGGTTCAGTGTTTTAATTACTGACTTGAATTAAATAATTCAGCCTAGCAGAATAGAAAAGTTTCTCTAGTGTAGACAGTGAGTGCTGGCTGTGTGGGTGCTAGGGGGGCTATCCACCACCTCATGAAACTGTTAGATGCACAGCAGAGCATAATGCAGATATCCACCACCTCATGAAACTGTTAGATGCACAGCAGGGGATATGCAGAACTGTTTTTTATTGAAGATTATGATAAAAATGAAGAAAAAACACTGCATTAGATGCAACTTCTGTGTGTGTTTTGGGGGTTGCCAAGGATAACTGAAAGCATTTAATTGGAGGCTTAGAATGTTGGAGAGTTGGTCCGTGGTCATTACTGCAGAACGGACGGATCTGGCACTGGAGCATAGCTGAGCGTCCTGATCTGCTGGCAGCAGGCAGGTGCCGGCCTGGCATGGGCTTTTGAAACCTTAAACCACAGTGACACATCTCTGACAAGATCACACCTCACAATCCTTCCCAGACTGTGCTACTGCCTGGTGATTAAGTATTTTCATTCAAACCAAAGTTGGTTTGATTTTAGTCCTTTTGAGAAACACATAGGATTGGAGAGATGGCTCAGTGGTCGAGAGCACTGGCTGTTCTTCTGAGGTCCTGAGTTCAATTCCTAGCACCACATGGTGGCTCACAGTCATCTATGATGAGATCTGGCGTCCTTGTCAGGCCTGCAGGCATACATATAGACAAAACACTGTATACATAATCTTAAAGAGAACACATAGTAAAAAGATTTGTCGTAGCCATGTGGTGGTGGCACATGCCTTTAATCCCAGCACTTGGGAGGCAGAGTGGATCTCTGAGTTCGAGGTCAGCCTGGTCTACAGAGTGAATTCCAGGTCAGGCTCCAAAACTACAGAGAAACCATCTTGAAAAACAAACATTTGTCATGAATGTTCTGGATGAGTAAAAACGAGTATTTGTCTCCACCTGCCTGGGGCAGCCTTGCTGGAGAGGCCTCAGGTGGTCTGGGGGGTTAGCTCTGCCTCTGCTGCTTAGTGGCCATGGGACTTGGAGCCTGAAGTCACTGTTCTGAACTTCAGTCCCTTGAGTAGGTTATTAAGAGACGAGAGAACTGGAAGAGAACATCTTCCTTTTTGTCAGGTAAGCTTAATCAAGGAAGAAGCATGAGGGGTCGGTAATGGAAATGAATGATCTCAAATCCACTGTAGTGCCTTGGGTATAATCTAGTCAAAAGACGCAGCCCAAACCTGTTGTCAGACACTGTTACTTCACTCTTTGTGTTCTCCCCAAGAAGCAAGGGACTGTTGTGCAGATAACAAAATTGGAATCAAGTAGCCAACCCAGGTCATGTCTGGGAAATGTCAGTCTGTTTTTCTCTGGAATGTGCAGCTGTGTGGCACTCACCTGTACCGGCAACACTAAGTGATCTGGCTGTGGTTGCCCGTCACAGCCTTGTCCTTATGGGCTCTGTTGATTCAGCGCACCAAAGGAAAGACCTGTGGAGATACCAGGTCGTGACCCAAGAAGTTGGTAACACATTTGCTCTGGTTTCTGATTTTGCTAGATCTGCAGAAGTAAAAAATGTTTTTCTCTAATCTGGGGAACTTTCCTTTTAGAGAATCTGAAATTAGCTTCTGTCATGTGTAATCTTTACTTGAGATAATGCTGCTTGCTGACACCGTACTGCGGAGAGGATGCAGCCCCTGAGTGCTCTAGACAAGTACTCAACAATGAGCTATAATCTCCCGGGAGACAGGCAGGTGGATCTCTTGTGAGTTCAAGGACAGCCAGGGCTATACAGAAACCCTGTTTCAGAAACCCAATTATAATAAACACTTCAAAAGCCTGACATCAAGCAGGTCTTTTACTTTGAATTAAAAAAAAAAAAAAATTTGTATTCAACATTCTGCCTGCAGGCCAGAAGAGGGCACCAGATCTCACTATAGATAGTTGTGAGCCAGTGCTCTTAACCTCTGAACCATCTCTCCAGCCCCATTTTGACTTTGTGTTTACTCTTTGGCCAGTGTGTGGTGGAGTATTGTGCTGACTGGTGGCTCAGAGACCCCATCCATGGTGCATGGAGAGTTTGCACTGCACTCTGTAGCCTTTGGAATGGTGCATAGGCCACAGAGAGGTATAATCCACTTTAACCACCATTTTCTCCTCAGCCTGGGCATGGCACATTTAAACTCCTGTCTGTGGTATGTCTTTAATGCATTATTTCTAGTACGATTGGACTAATATTTTTACTTTTCCCCCTAGTTTCTTTATCCCAAGAGCAAAGTCTATTTCGTTGCTCAAAGTATAGCCCTGCCACTTTATCCTTTCTATTCTTGTTTTTTTATTGAAAAAAAGTTATATATTTAAATTCCTTGGTCTTTTTACTTTTGATTTTCATTTTTGTGTTTTGGGAGGTTTTGTTGGTATTGTTTGATAGTGTTTGTCTGTGTATCCCTGGCTGTCCTGGAACTCAATCACTATGTAGAGCAGGTTGGTCTTAAACTCACAGAGGAGATCCACCCGCCTCTGCCTCCCAAGTGCAGGGATTAAAGGCAGCGCCACCACTGCCCAGCTTGTGTTTGGGAATTTTGTGTATCTTTCTTTTCTTGTCTTCAACAAATCAGGCTAAATGCCATGGCATTTCATGGGTTATTATTTCCAGTTCTATTTCAGATTTTGATATTTGATTGAATTCATTATGGCAAACAGATCATTCTTGTACCTTGGATTGAGCTCTTCTGTGTAAATTGTTCCCTTTTTCTTCTTTTCTTTTTTCTTTTTCTTTTTGAGACGGGGCTTATCTGTGTAGCCCTGGCTGTCCTGGAACTTACTTTGTAGATGGGGTTGGCCTCGAACTCAGAGATCCCCCTCCCCCCTCTGCCTCCACTCCCGGTTATTCTTTTATTTTTATTTTAAGGACTTGTGTGTGAGAGACAGACATATAGCATAAGGTTGAGACCAAAGGTCAGCATGGTGTGTCTACCTGTGTGGTTCTCCATCTTTATTTCAAATTGTGTGTGTGTGCAGGTGTTCGTGGACTCTGGAAGAGGGGGTGTCAGATCTCCTTGAAGCTATAATTAGAGGCTGGCGTGAGTCATCTGACGTGGATGTTATAAGCAAAATGAAACAGAACTTAACACTGGACTCTCTCCAACATTTTTTAATTTTTAAGATGGTGTCTCTCACTGAGCCTAGAGATCACTGGACTGGCTAGCCAGTGAGTCCCCAGGATTTGCTGTCTCCACATCCAAATGCTGGGTGACACGTGAACAACCATCACTTTACCCACGAGCCAGCTAGTCCTTGGGGCGTCTTCAGCAGCATCTCGTGCTCTTTGACAGAGGGAGGTCCAGAAGTAAAACTCAGATTTTTAAATAGGAAAATAGTGTGAACTTGGATTGAACACTTTAGAAAGCACACTGCTTTATGCCATCTGTAATCTTTATTAAAAGCAGCTCAGAAAGAGAGCACGTTTAAACTAACGTTGTCCTAATACTGTAAGCCTTGGATATTTCTAGATCTATAAAATAGGGAATATGGCTGGGTATCGTGGTGCACACCTTTAATCCCAGCGCTCAGGGGACAGAGGCAGATGGATCTCTGTTAGTTTAAGGCCAGCCTGGTCTACAGACTGAGTTCAGGACAGCCAGGAATGTTACACAGAGAAACCTGTCTCAAAAAACAAATGGGGGAGGGTATGAAATATCCAGAATGAGAAGAAATCTATTTCCTCTTGAAGTGCAAATGCTGAAATCTATTCTGTTGAAATGCAGTTTGTCTCTAGTGATATTAGAGCTATACTCTACAATTAAAAATCTCAGAAATACAAGTTATACCAATCTGATTTTATGACCTGGCATTTGTGCATCTCCTGAGAAGGCAAATGTGGCTCCACTGGGGCTTTTCTAACTTCCTATTACGTCTCATTGGCAATAAAATAAAGTAGAATATTGGCATCTCTTCCATTCAATAAAAGATACCCATTTTGACAAAGATGTTCCCAGGTTTCCATTGGTCAGGATAATTTGCGCCATCACTGGCAGCTGCCTTCCTTTTAAAAACTTCCTTTTTATGTATGAGTGCTTTGTCTGCATGTATACCTGCAAGCCAGAAGAGGGAATGAAATCCCATTATAGATAATGGTTGTGAGCCACCATGTGGTTGCTGGGAACTGAACCTGGGTCCTCTGGAAGAGCAGCCCGAGCTCTCAACCACTGAGCCGTTTCTCCAGCCCTTCCCTTCTTATCATGCTGGTTCAATACAGCAAAATGTCTTTTTCTTTAATAATTTATTTTGATCTCATGTGCATTGGTGTTTTGCCATTGGTGTCTAGTCCCCTGGACCTGGAGTTACAGACAGTTGTGAGCTGGTTGCTGGGAATTGAACTCAGGTCCTCTGGAAGAGCAGCCAGTGCCCTTAATTGCTAACCCATCTCCAGCCCTGCAAAAATGTCTTTTTCAAACACATGTTAATGATTGAGCCTACAATTACTTAATCATGAGAAAATAGAATAACTTTCATTTAATAAGCTATCGAATGGAATTGTTTGAGCTGAAGTTATAACACAACTTGGTAAGTTATTTCAAAGTTATGTATTGTGTTATTTTCCGATTAAGCAGGAAGTAAGCCATACACTGTACTAAAGGACGACTAAAACTGAGTAGTAATAATTGTATGTGTATCGATTTGCGGTGACTTTGATCTGGGAAAATGGAAGATATTGGCCTTTTATTTTCATAGTTGAGGGCATTGATCTTCTACCCCTGAGGTGAGGTATGCTTTTATACCAGATACCAGGCTGCTTCAGAGGCCTGGTGAGGAAGGAAGATACTGTGAAGTAACGCATCGGGAAGACAGCACAGACCCAAGATGTAGGATTTTGTTCCTTGAGGTTGAGGGAAAACTATCTCCAAATTAAAGGGTGAGCATGAGCTACGCTTTCACCAGCTTGCCCAGCTGCTACTAACTAGCCTGCCCTCCAGAACCTAGGTCCTAAACTCTCTGCCAGTAGCTTCTGCTTAGTAATCAAATGTCGCCTCAGGAGTCAGACGGAAAGGAAGAACACAGGCCTCTCCTCACTTTCCGTGGATGTTTCCGTGTCTGTCAGAAAGCCCTCTGGATTAAACCGTGTGGAGAATACATATCAAGATGAGGTGTTTGGAACTGTCCCTCTTGGTCATGTGGAAGTTCCTGGAGGTTTCGGGAAGACTGTATTACTTCACATCGCTGCAGCAGTCTGAAACAGCCTGTCGGGTCTGTCTTCGCTCCATTTCCATCCTGCTATTATTTAATGATGGAACGAGGTGTCTCCATGATTGTGAGCGAAACGTAACATTGCATTCAGCTCCCAAATACAGAAAAGCACAAGTTTCTCTAATTTCAGGAAAGCGGACTGAATTCTCTTGTTCTACGTTGTAATCAGGGGAAAAGCTTTCTATTCTGTTGCTATTCCCCCAACAGAAAACACCTCCAGTATCAAAAAACCAACCCCAAATGACCGCTGCTTTGTATCCTATTCTTCACCCACTCACAGCAAATTGACTTGAATGTAAAACACATCCCAAAGAAATAACGCCATGCTCCCGAGATTCAGACATAAGTTTGGTTTCTCAGTATTGCAAACTCGGGAGTTTCTAAAAATTTCCACATATGATCAACAGCTTTCACGTCCAGCATAATAAATACACAGGCTTCTCAGACACCAGACCCTCTGTCCTGTCCTGAACACATGCATCTGTGTGTGGTGGCAGTGAGACTCCTCTCCACAAAGGCAAATACTGCACAGTTGCTGCCTTGAGACCCCTGAACCTGGGGCCCCAGTCAGGCGTTGAGAAGTTCATCGTCTGAGTGTCCGATGGCGTCTGGGTTGGAGAGCGGATCCAAGTCTGCAAATAGATTGAACCATGCTGACATGTCTTGGTTACCATTGTTGGGGGCTAATGAAAAAGAAAGACATTGAAGAGATTCAGCTTTTGGCAATAATATTTTTGTACTATAGTGATTTTTGAAGCAGATGCTCCTTAATAAAAAAAATTGGCTGACATTGATTCATTGTATTCCCTTAAAGACAAATTGAAAATGCAAACACAGGAAACGTGTGCTTTGCTGAGCCTGAGTTCAGTGTCTCGGGGATGGTGACGAGGATCATGTGAGAAGCAATCTCAGGCGATTTATATAGAAGGCTCTTAGATAAGGTTGAAAGTTACAGTAACTTCCTCCTGAGAAAACTTGAACTCTGCTAAAAACCTTTTTATTGGGGCTGGAGAGATGGCTCAGTGGTTAAGAACACTGGATGCTCTTCCAGAGGAACCAGGTTCAATTCCAAGGACCCACATGGCAGCTCACAGCTGTCTGTAACTCCTTTTCCAGGTAATGCGACTTCCTCACAGACATACATGCAGGCAAAACACCAATGCACATAAAATATTCAGCCTTGCAGTGATGGCGCAGGTCTTGAATCCCAGGAGGCAGAGGCAGGTAGATCTGAGTTCAAGGCCAGCTTGATCTACACAGCCAGTTCCAGGACAGCCAAGGCTATACAGATAAACCTTGTCTCAAAAAAACCTAAATAATGAATGTCATACTTGAAAAATGTTAGACATAAAGGGAAAAAAAATTCTCTAATTTTTATTTCTCTTTTGAGGCAGGCTCTTGCTGTGTAGCTCAGGCTGGCTGCAGATTTGTGATCTAGATTACAGGTATGTTCCATCATGCCCAATGCTTGTCAAAACATTTGCTAGCAAGGGATGGGGAGATAGCTCAGCAACTACATGCCAAATTTGATCCCCAGGGCACACATAGAAGGAGAGAAACACATGTTTTTCCCTCTCTAAAGGTAACTTTAAAAAACATTGAAACAGGCTGGGTGGTGGTGGCACATGCCTTTAATCCTAGCACTCAGGAGGCAGAAGCAGGTAGATCTGAGTTTGAGGCCAACCTGGTCTACAGAGTGAGTTCCAGGACAGGCTCCAAACCACAGAGAAACCCTGTCTTAACCCCCACCCCAAAAAAGCTAACACATGTTTATAAGAACATTGTGTCTCAGATACAAGTGGTTTTCTTGTATGTTTTTTGCATGTGGTAGTTTGAATGTAATTGGCCCCCATAATTTCATTGGAAGTAGCACTATTAAGAGGTATGGCTTGGTTGAAGTGCATATGGTCTTGGAGGAAGGCTGGGCTCAAAGGCTGGGATTTGAGGTTTCAAAGCTCAAGATACCACCTAGTGTCTCAGTTGATTCCAAGATGTAGGACTCTCAGCTACTTCTCCAGCACCACGTCAGCCTGCATGCCACCATGCTCCTCGTCAATGATGATAATGTACTGAACCCCTGAAACTGTGGGTCACCCCAATTAAATATTTTCTCTATAACAGTAGTTGATTAAGGAAGCTGTGCTCCAGCCCCAGCAAGCAGCAGAACTTGGCAGCGTTGGCCACATCGTTCTGGCTTTAGAGTCAAGGATAAAAGGAAGGAGTTACGGAATAAAGTTGCTGAGGCCAGGCATGTGTCAGGAGTGTGCTTGAGTAGAGGTCTAATAGAGAGGTCATTGTGTGAAGCTGTGAAGGTGAAGCCTGGATTGCCTTGGAGACCCCAAGATGTCAGAGATGCCAGAGCCGTGGGTACCTGCTGAGGAGAGCGGCTAATGGAGTGGAGCCAGCCCAGGAGAAAGAAGTGTGTTGAAGTCAACAGAGCTGAACAGAGTTAGAGACCTGAAGAGCATTTTAACATCAGACATGGAGTTTGCCCAGTTGGGTTTTGGTCTTGCTTTGGTCCAGTGTTTCCTTAGTATGCTCCCTTCCCTACATTTTGGAATGGTAATTTGTATTCTGTGCCATTATATATTGGAAGTATGTGGTCTACTTTTTGATTTTGATCTTGCAGGGGATTACAGTTAAGAGATCACATGAGTCTCAGAAGAGACTGTGGACTTTGAAACAAGTTTGGAACTGTGATTGACTATGGGGACTTCTGAAGTTGTACTAAATACATTTTGCATTATGAGATTGTTACAAACTTATGGGGGTCAGGGGGTGAAATGTGGTAGTTTGAATGGAATTAGCCCCATAATCTCATAGGGAGTGATATTATTGGGAGGTGTGACTTGGTTGGAGTGGGTGTGGCCTTGTTGGAGGAAGTGTCACTGAGGGGGCGGGTTTTGAGGTTCCCTATGCTCAGGATACCAGTGTTTCAGTCAACTTCCTGTTGCCTGCAAGATGTAGGCCTCTCAGCTATTCCAGCACCACGTCAGCCTGCATGCCACAACACTCCCTGCCATGATGATAGTGGACTGAACGCTGAAACTGTAAGTAAGCTCCCCCCATTACATTTTTTTTTATGAGTTGTCATGGTGTCTCTTCACAGCAATAGAAACCCTAATGGGGCTGGAGAGGTTAAGAGCACTGACTGCTCTTAGCAACAAGCATACAGACAGAACACTATACATAATAAATAAAAGAAAAAAAGAAACCCTAAGACAGCTTGGTTTTGATTTTTTGAGACAGGGTTTCTTTGTGTAGACTTGGCTATCCTGGAACTATCTCTATAGACCCGGCTGGCCTTGAACTCATAAAGATCCATCTGCTTCTGTCTCCCTAGTGCTGGGATTAAAGGTGTGTGCCAGCACTACCCTGCAGTAGGTCATTTCAAAAGGCTACTAGTCCCTTGTCTTTGGGGTACTGTTGCTGTTAATGAAACACCATGACCAAAAGCAACTTGGGGAGGAAAGGGTTTATTGCTTCCATGCCTTGTCTGTCATTGAAAGAAGTTAGGACAGATGCTCAAACAGGGCGGGAACCTGGAGGCAGAGCTGATGCAGAGGCTGCTTCCTGGCTTGTTTCCATGGCTTGCTCCATGCTGCTTTCTTTTTTTTAATATTTATTTATTATGTATACATTATTCTGTGTCTGTGTGTATGCCTGCAGGCCAGAAGAGGGCACCAGACCCCATTACAGATGGTTGTGAGCCACCACGTGGTTTCTGGGAATTGAACTCAGGATCTTTGGAAGAGCAGGCAATGCTCTTAACCTCTGAGCCATCTCTCCAGCCCCATCTGCTTTCTTATAGAACCCAGGACCATCAGTCCAGAGATGGAACTACCCACAATGGGCTGGGCCCTCCCCCATCAATTACTGTTTAAGAAAATGCGCTATAGGCTTGCCCACTGCCTGGTCTTAGGAAGGAAGTTTCCCAATGTGTCTCCCTTCTCTTTCATTCTGGCCCATCCTTGTGAATATGGGGATTTTCTTAACATTGTAGCTATAGTATTGCATTCCTTTTTTAAATGTGTTTTGTTGGGGCTGTCTTGTTGCTATTTGTTTCTGTAACACAGTCTTGCTATGCAGCCCAGGGTGGCCTGGCTCATCCTGTTCCAATCTTTTGAGTACTGGCATCTGGGGATTAGAAGTATGTGTCACGGCTTACATTGTTTCAATTACGTGTTAGACTGAGTCCACACCTGCATGTGATGGACGAACACTCTACTTCTCAGCTGTCTCTGGGTCCTGGATTTCAGTTTCAGCTTGCATTTAGTGATTAATGAAGTGGCACACTTAATGAGTTAATTTTTTTCCCTTTTTGTTACTATGTTTGAGACAGGGTTTCTCTGGGTAGCTCTGTCAGTCCTAAAACTTGCTCTGTAGACCAGGCTGGATCCGCCTGCCTCTGCCTCCCAAGTGCTGGGTTTAAAGGTGTGTTCCGTGTGCCATTACTGCTTAGCATGAGTTAATTTTTTTATTTTTTTTTGGTTTTTTGAGACAGGGTTTCTCTGTAGCTTTGGAGCCTGTCCTGGAGCTCGCTCTGTAGACCAGGCTGGCCTCGAACTCACAAAGATTTGCCTGTCTCTGCCTCCCGAGTGCTGGGATTATAGGCGTGCGCCACCACCGCCCTGCTGTGTTAATTTCTAAGTTACAAATTTTCCAATATTATTTTACCCAGAGCTGGCACCACCCTTTCCCTGCTGTTCCTCCCCCGACAAAGCAAAGCAGCCTCAGACATACAGGTAAACAGTGTCTTTCTCACGACCTCTGTTTGTTTTTGGGTTTTTTTTTTGTTTGTTTGTTTGTTTGTTTGAGGCTGAGACTCACTATATGGCCTAGGCTGGTCTTGAAATCATAAAGATCCACGTGCCTCCACATCCGAGGACTGGATTAAAGCCTGCGCCACTATGCCTGGTAGTATCTTCATTTTTTGTGTTCGGTGTGCCATGACTGACTGCCACAAAGTTCACATGTAATGTTTGTCCTCAGCCATCTGTACGGGGAGTTGGTGAACTCGTTAGGAGCAGGCTGAGGAACAGGTTATAGCTCCTAGCATGTCAGGCCAGCACCACACACACACACTCTATAGCTACATAACCGCGGACCACTGGGACTGAACCTTTGCTCCCTTTCTGGTTCTTGGCTTCTGTGAGGTAAAGAGACCTCCTTCACCAAGTCCTGGCCATGATATACTATGTTGCCACACATCTAGAAGCAGTGACCAACTGACCACAGACTAAAACTCTTAAGCCATGAGCCACAATGCAATAGAATGCTAGTGAACAGAGAGAGGAACAAGACCACGGTCCAGGCTGAGGATGCAGTGAGCAGATTGTTTAGCATGTAAGGCCCTAGGTTCTACACCCAGCACCACACAGAAGGAGGGAGGAGGACTAGGAAGAAGGAAGAAAGAAATGATTCAACGACAACTATAATAAACATTATATAAAATTACTAATGATTGAGATTCTAGGCCTTCACCTATAATCCTAGTTCTCAGGAGGTTGAGGCTGGAAAATCAAGAGTTCAAGGCCAGCCTGGATGTACAGTGACGTCCCTGTCTGCCATTTAAATTATTTCAGTTCAGAGCTGGGCAGTGGTGGCGCACGCCTTTAATCCCAGAGTTTGGGAGGCAGAGGCAGGTGGATCTCTGTTAGTTTAATGCCAGCCTGGACTACAGAGCAAGTTCCAGGACAGACTCTAAAGCTACAGAGAAACCCTGTTTTGAAAAACCAAAAACCAAAACAAAACAAGAAAAAAAAAATTCAGTTCAGAACATACAAAATACAGAGCAAGGTATGGTTTGCAGGGATTATGATTGCCAAGTGTGGCAACGTTCTGAAAAACCTACTCAAGGAATACATAGGGATACTTTATTTTTTAGTTTCTTATAATGCTAAGTTTGTTGAAAATTTTTAAAGTATTGCTATCATAAGAATTTGGAAGTCTGCCCAAAAGACCTATAGGCAAACACTTGAGCAATTCGAGCACAAAAATGATTAGGTATAGTGATTATAAACTACAAAAAACAATTCAAATGGATAATAGATTATGCATTGGAAGACACAAGTCAGCGTGGACCAGTCGTGTGTTGAGGAGGATACTACCTATCCTTATGCAGCAAACGCCAGGGTACCTACTGCAGGATGAATGATGTGCCCTGTCTGTCGTTCCAGGAACTAGGAGTATCTGAAGCAATGAGATTGACGGATGGGGAAGCTGGATGGCAGCCCATGTCCGAACACACCTATAACCCCACAGATTTGAGGTCGTATCCGAGGTGCCTGGATCATTCCTATCCAAGGCATCTTCTGAGCTGGAGTGGCTCAGTGATGGAGCACATGCCTACCACGGATGATGCCAGGCTTTTTTTCTTCACACTATGAGGCAAAGTGGTCCTTTTCTAAATTCTTCTGAATTTTACAAACTAGTAATGCAATGGAAAGAAATGACTTACATTTTAATTTCTTTGGATACTGTGAAGGCACTGGCAGGGTATCTGGGTGTTCTGATCCCTCTTGGGAGCCCCAGCCTTTGTGGGGGAAGACAGACAGAGAAACAAGAGTCAACAGCAAGATCCTCCTGTCTGTGCCAGAGAAGCTCTTGATTGGCCAAGCCCTCTCCTTAGTGTGTAGCTTTTAATGGAGAGTGTTTATCACTAAGGATTATGAGAGAGGTTTGCAGCCGCCGGGAATTGAACTCAGGACCCCTGGAAGAGCAGCCAGCGTTCCCAACCACTGAGCCATCTGGATTTAAGAGAAACTACACAGCTATGAAAACAGGAACCAAGTCACTTCAGTCCCGGAGGATGTGAACACCACTACCGTGTGCGTTAGAAAGTTCAAGGACCGAACAGGAGCTGAAGAAACAATAGTGGCCTGTGGCACCTCACCCTTTTAATCCCAGCACTCCTGAGTCAGAGGCAGGTGGATCTCTGTGAGTTCCAAGACAGCCAGAGCTACAGAGAAACCTTGTCGCAAAAATCCAAAAAAGGAGAAAGGAGAAGGAGGAGCAGCAGAAGAAAGCAGCTGCCATCGTCACGGTGCCCTCAGGGATCTGGAAGTACTTGGTGGTGGAAAATGGTATTTTGCAATGAGTCGGAGGTAAGAGAGAAGATGCAGACATTTATCCTGCTGACACGAAGTGCGGAGGAGTTGTTGAGGGGTTGATGTTGGACTCTTGCAGCAACACAGGCAACCAAATGAAGTTCTGAGTGGACTGGAGCCAGACTGGGCTCAGTTTGATCACAGCACAGGTCCAGGGGCAGACGACTCCCAACGTGTGGCCATGGACACAGGGCAGTGGGATTGCTGGTGACCCCTTCTCTAGACAGCCCTCTGTCCACATCCCCACCTACTCCACTCTGGCTGCCCCCCCCTCTCATTCTGAATCTTGTAGGGAAAAATATACACCGAATTTTTCTAGGGGTGGTGGTGGCATCATCTGACCCAGGAGTGGTTTAATAGATCAATATTGTAGACCAGACACCTGGCGCTGTCAGTGGGGAACACGGGTTTGGTGGAGGCAGCAAGGACACACAGCCCTTGTTTCAGACTTGTTGACAACTTCAATGCTGTTTGGATTTGATATTTTCCTGTTGACTGGCATAACTGCAGATTTTATTTAGTAGTGGTAAAGTTAAAATCAGTTTCCCTTGATTCTAGCATCGATAACTGCAATAGTTTTGCTTAGCAAAGAAAGCACACGTCCAAATGTCTCGTCAACACTTACTTTTGGAAGCTCCTTCTGCGTGAAGGCCGAGGTCAAAGAGCTGTGAAGGGAGGAATTGGGAGGATCCCACCGGAGGCTCCTGGGCTGTGAGGCCAGCACCGGGGCTCCCGCAGGCTGGCTGGCATTCCTGTGTATGCTCACTAGCACTCGAAGAAGTGGGGCTTAGGAGGCTGTTCAGAAATGCGAATTCTTTCTCAAAATCATCTCCTTCCAGCGAGTCTCTAGGCAGAGCTTTTGCCACTGCTGGTTGAGAACAGCAAGAGGAAGGGTTTTATTTCCTTTTGAGGAAATGAGAGCGGATGTCGGAGAACTAATTCTGCTTTTCCCTTATGGCATTAACACGATTTTAAACAACTATATTGGCCGGACGGTGGTGGCTCACACTTTTAATCCCAGCATTTGGGAAGCAGAGGCAGGTGAATCTGAGTTTGAGGCCAGCCTGGTCTACAGAGTGAGTTCCAGAATAGCCAGGTCTAAAGTCTCAAAAAAATCAACCAAACAAAAACCCTTTCCTATACTCTTCCTCCTTCCTTGATGGCAGTCTCAAATTTGTCTCAGAGATTGTTCATCCTGTTACCAGCTTATCAATAGATTTTAAAATCATAGTTGGATCGAGACTGTAGTCTTCTCCCAGGGTCACAAATTATGTAACAGTTCCCTTCTTACACCCAATGTGGTTCCTGGGTAGTGAACTCAGTCATCAGGTTTGCTGGCAAGAGCCATTCCACCTACTCCCAACCCGACTTTTTGGATGGATGTTGGGGATCCAGACTCAGGCCCTTGTGGACACCTGGCCAGTCCCTGCCTCGTTTTCATATTATTTTGTATGTATAGTGTTTTTCCTGCATGTATGTACATGTACCAGTAAGCATGCTTGGTGTACGTGGAGGACAAAGAGGCTGTCAGATCACATGGACCTGGAGTTACAGATGGTTGTGAGCCACGTAATGGGTACTGGGAATCAAACTGAGGTCCTCTGAAGAGCAATCAGCGCTGAGCCATTTTCAGCTCCACTATTAATATTTTTTAGAAATTTTTTTATTTATGTATATGGGTGCTTTTGTCTGCATGTGCATCTGTACATTATCACTGCAGAGAAAATGGTAGTTTCAAGCCAAGAGCACCTAAGGTCCAGCTACCTCTCCTTACAAGCACTCAGTTTTGAAGGTGAGGGTGCCACTCGGAGGCACACCGCTACTGCCCACGCTCCAGCTCAACCATCAAACAGAGCAAACAGGATTCATAGCCCTCCCACTGTAGAGAATTCAGGCCTAAGACTAGTCTCAGAGAGTGAAGCTATGCTAAGAGGCCCAGGAAAAAGTCAATCTTGCCAGACATACAGGCTAAACCACGGCCAGCTACTTTGCCTGAAAGAACCAGGGGGCAAAGCTCAAGATAGCCTCAAACAGGTGGCAATCCTACTGTTTCAACCTTACAGTGCTGAGATTTCAGATGTCAGTCACTATGTCCCAGGGTGGGGCACTTGAGGATAATCGTACAGGAAACCTGAGGCGAACGTGGACGCAGGGCGCCATCTAGTGGTGAACCAGTGGAAGTGCCCACTGACTCAGAAATCAAACCGACACTTTGGAAGGGCAGCCACAAACAAAGTCTTCAATGTGAAAACAGTTTGTGGAGAACTGGAAAAACAAAGCAGTACAGTACTAAAGAGTCAACATCCAGTCATTTTAGTTAAAGAGGGAGGTGAGAAGGTCAAATAGCCGAAGACTTCCCAGACCTAGAGGGGGCTATGAAGGTATGGGAAGTCAGAGGGCTTCAGTCACTCACAAGGAGGAAGACATCCAGTACACTCTCCAGTGTTAAAGCAAGTTTACATAAAGCCGTCTGGTTCTGCTTGGAGCAGTCTATTGCTACAGAATATTCACAGCTCAAGAGATGGTGGTGTGAGGTGTTCACGGTATCCATGGAAACTGGTAGCCAAGAATACCACACCCAGAAAAGCTGTCTTTTAAAAATGAAAAAGCAAGCCAGGTGCTAGTGGCACACACCTTTTATCCCAGCACTCAGGAGGCAGAGGCAGGTGGATCTCTGTGAGCTCGAGGCCAGCCTGGTCTACAGAGCGAGTTCCAGAACATCTAGGACAACACAGAACCCTGTCTTGAAAAGGGAGAAGGGGAAGCAATACACACATAACCCAGAAGGCATAAAACTCACGTATATTACAATTCTGTAATACAAACATGATGCATACGCTATGTGTCATTACTAATGGCCTAACGTGAGTGAAAACAATAACTATGTTAGGAGAAAGGCGATAGAGAAAGGTTATAAAATGAGTTCAGCAGATATGGCACTTGCTGCCCAACAAACATTTGATCCTGAGGACAAGTGGTAGAAGGGAGTCAACTCACCTCTACACGTGGACCGCGGCATGCGAGCATCCACATACACAGTCCCACACTCAAATAAATGTAATTTGTTTTGTTTTGTTTTTCAGGACCCAGCTAGGACCCTGGACAGTGGATTTGTCTCTACTGCATGTACTGGCTTTTTGGGATCCTGTTATATTTGGAGGCACACCTTCCTAGGCCTGGATGGAGTGGGGAGGGCCTTGGACTTCCCACAGGGCAGGGTATCCTGCCCTCTCTTAGGACTGGAGGGGGAGGGAGGGAGTGGGAGAGAAGTGGGAGGAAGGGAGGAAGTAGAAATTTTAAATAGTATTATTTATAAAGTAATAAAATGAAAATTAAGAGTGTGACAAATTATTTTGACATTAAAATGTAGCCATTTCAGGTGAAGGCATCTGCCATCTTACCTGGTTCTCTCTCACTGCTTTCTTCTGACAAAGCTACCCTACAGTAAAAACAGAGACTTTAGTTAAAATACGTTTAAGGGTCATAGCTCCCAGTTTCATGTAGTTAAAATTTTAATTCACGAGGTACCTAAAACTTGTCTGGTAGATCAAGTCTGTAACAGAGTATGCCCTATTTCTATAGATCTTATGGATCTGCACAGACTGTAAAAAAAAAGCTTTATTCTTACCTTTTTCCTTTTTTGGGGGGGGGAGGTTCAAGACAGGGTTTCTCTGTAGCCCTGGATGTCCTGGAACTCACTCTGCAGACCAGGCTGGCCTCAAACTCAGAGATCCACCTGCCTCTGCTAGAATTAGAGACATGTACCACCACTGTCTGGCTCCTTGTTCTGGTTTCCTACCCCTTATTTCAGGAAACACTAACTCAGAGTCTTTATCAGGATTGTAGGCACTGGACCAAAACAAGGCTGAAAATTCCTAATTTGGAAATCTGAACTCCAGAATGTCCACAGCCTTTTGAACACCAAGATGATAGGAGAATTGGAAAACTTGGCTATCATGAGACTTGTATTATGAGCACACTATTTAAAGAGAGTAACATTGCCTCGGATTGCAAACAACTCATACCAGTTCCTTTCCTCTCTACCTTACCTCTCTTTTTAGTAAGGACTTCTAAAAGAGCAGGGAACATGTGTAGAATTATGCGGAAATTTCTGGAGTCTTTGCTCTCACTGAAGAAACCACTACATACCAGCAAGCTGTCTTTACTGTGTTTTAGAGTATTGCCTATGGACTTTGAACCTTATTATTTGAATTAAAATTATCCTAATTAAAAATATATAAGAAAGCATAAATTTTATGTTTAGACTTGGATCCCATCCCTAAGATATTTCAGTATGTTTATGCAAATATACCATAATTCTTTTTTAAAGTCTGAGAAATGGAACACTTGTATAAACACCTTGGGTAAGCGCCCTTGCTCTGTGTATCCCAGAGCTTCTGGCTGCAGAGCGTGGTGTTTCATTTTAAAGCACTAGTGGCTGGGGTGGCCTTTACTTAACCTGTAGGAACCAAAATAGAGGAGACAAACACCCCACTTTGTGGCATTCTACTTTAAATAATAAAGTGATATTTGCCAAAGAAGATAAGACAGGCTAGCTGATGATATCCCTAGTCAATGGTCACTTCGGTAGGTATCTAACATGCTGAGTTAGAACACCCTGTAACAGGAGTGGAGCATAGAAACTGAGGAGAGATTGAGCTGTTCTTCCTGGGCATGGCTTTGCAGCTGTCGGTATTGAAGGCTTTTAATATGTCTTCAGAGACACTTTGTATTTTTTAAAGTTGCTACTGTATTAGTCTAAGAACAAAAACAAAAAATCCTTTCAAAGTAAATAGAAATTTAGGATTTGGAATGAAGTTTCCAATGATAGTATACATATATGATATGTTTAAACAACTTGGATGAAAATGTTTGGGACTTTGCTTGATAACTCAACAGAATAGCTTTATACTATTGAAGATGCATAAGATTTTCAATAGAGCTTCCCTGTGAGAATGAAAAAACTCCATTCAACTATTTAGTCCTGACTTTTGTTGTTTTGTTTTTATTTTTTGAGACAGGATCTCACTGTGTCGCTCTGACATGAAACTCACTCTGTAGACCAGGCTGGTCTCCAACTCACAGAGATCCGCCTGCCTCTGCCTCCTGAGTGCTGGGATTAAAGGTGTGCACCACTACCTGGCCTCACTTGTGATTTTAAATGTCAACATGGAATCAAGGTAAGCTTAATTGATGTTTTATACATTCAGACATTTAGTTTGGATTTCCCACAGAGAAATAACATGGTTGGGAATCACCATCCACTCAACAGTACCTGTCACTACCAGCAGAGTTTGGTGCTGTCTTGGGCAGCAGAAGAACATGGCCAAGCACAGGGAAGCGGGCAGAGCAAGGCCCTTAGCTCCTAGTCTCAGTCCTTGGAGACGGGTTTCTAACCCGTGCTCCTGCTGTCCCTTCCAGGCTCCCCTGTGGAGCACAGCCCTCCTCGTGACAGCGTCTGGAGTCGTCCCCACAGCTTTTGCTGACTTACTTATTGAGGTTTGCAGTAAGACAGCTGCCTTCCGCTTCTTCCTTGTTGTCTGCAGTGACATTGCCTGCTGTGTCTTGTAGTCGCTAAGGATATAAAATGTAATATTAAGTAGATTGAAAAAAATCTATTCCTTTTTTCAAAAGGAGAGTAAAAACCTTAGGCAACCGTATGAAATAGAAACAGTTCTGAATAGAGAGCGAGCCGTGAGAATGTGGTTGGTGTAATTTGCACTGAGCCCCTAGCACACCGTTCTTCATCCCGGCTGCCTGTGGAAAGGTTAGCAACCTGTGGTGGGTTCAAGGAAAACATACTGCACTGTTGGCCTGCACTGCAGTCCTCAGCACATAGCTAAACATGTTCCTCTTCCATTCTGAGGAGAAATCAACCACATAATTTTGCCTAAATAACATTAACTGAAGCATTTATTATAGAAAAATTTAAAAAGCAACTTTAGCAGGGCAGGGGTGGCACACGCCTTTAATCCAAGCACTTGGGAGGCAGAAGCAGGCAGGTCTCTGTGAGTTTGAGATCAGCCTGGTCGAGCTATTTCCAGGACAGACTCCAAAACTACAGAGAAACCCTGTCTTGAAAAATCAAAGAAAAAAAAAAGCAACAAACAACCTTTAATCAAGGGCAGCTTTGGGGCTGAAAGGTGTTATCTTGTAAAATGACTTTTAAAAAATGAGTGGGCTACGGTGGTTTGTGCCTTTAATCCCAGTCTGAGTCCTCTGAGTTCAAGGCCACAGTAAGACCCTTTCTCAAAAAAGAAAAAAAATGTAAAAGGATGTAGTGGCATTTCATTTGTATTTTAATAAATAAAGCGTGCCTGAAGATCAGACAGTAAAACAACCCACTGGTCAGCCTTACAGACCAGGCAGTGGTGACACACACCTTTAATCCCAGTAGCCACACTAGTTTGCCACAGAAGCCAGGTGGTAGTGGTGCACACCCTTAATCCCAGCACTAGATAGAGAGGAATATAAAACAGGAGGAGACAGGTCTCAGACTTGGTCTCATTCTGAGATTCCTGGAGGCAGGATCGCCATTCTGGACTGAGGTAGAGGGAAGAGCCAAGGGCTGGCTGCTTTGCTTTTCTGACCTTCAGGCTGAACCCCAGTATCTGTCTCTGGTTTTTTTTTATTAATCATGCTATAAAAGGAGACTGAAGAAATGACTCGGCAGTTCAAAACACATGCTGTCCTTCCAGAGGACCCACGTTCAATTCCCAGCACCCACATCAGGCAGCTCGCAACCACCTCTAACTCTAGTTCCAGAGGGATCAGACACCTCTAACGTTTGCAGGCACCTGTGTATGTGTGCGCGCATACACATTCATGTGCGCGTGCATACACACACATGTGCACGTGCATACACACATGTGCACGTGCATACACATTCATGCATGCACACACAGACATTCATCCAGCTGAAGCAGAATGGCAAGTTAAAAGGCACTTAAAGCTGGCCCATCAGAACTGAAGGAGTGACCATCACAGTACGACCTTGTTGAATAGCACATGTGACTGGGCACTGTGAAATTTGGAGAAACTAATCACGCGTGAGCACACTTCACATATCCTCTTTTGTCTGTCTGTGAAGCTGCAGTCACACCCATGTCGGGGCCACGCTGTGTGATCTGAGCGCCAGGAATCTCAAATGTGACATCAGGGTAAAGGCAAGAAGGAAATGTGCCTTAAACGTCTAAAACTGACAGGCAGGTAATCTGGCCTGCCTTTCTACCACTTGTTACTTAAATTGTTTTCCTTTCTGATAATTGTTTTTCTTTTTGATAGCCCCTGTGTATTTTCAGGGTTTTGTTTGTTTGTTTGTTTGGTTGGTTTTTTGAGACAGGGTTCTCTGTATAATCCTGACTGTCCTGGAACTCGCTCTGTAGACCAGGCTGGCCTCGAACTCACAGATCCACCTGCCTCTGCCTTCCAAGTGCTCAGATTAAAGGCATGCTTCACCACCACCCAGCATATTTTAAATTTTTTTTCGTAAATTTCACATTCTATACATCTATTTAAAGAAGACTTATTCTTAATTGTGTGTGCAGATGCCACAGAGCCTGGAGGAATATGAGGTCAAGCCCCAAAGCTGCTGGAGTTACAGGAAGCTGTGAGCCACCCGACATGGATGCTGGGAACCAAACTTGCATCCTCTACAAGAGCTGAACTCTTTTCTTCTCTTCCTTCCTTCCTTCCTTCCTTCCTTTCTTTTTCTTTTCTTTCCCTCCCTCCCTCCTCTTTCTTTTCTTTCCTTCCTTCCTTCTCTCCCTTCCCTCCCTCCCTTCCATAGATACATTACTGAGTCACGGCCTCCAGCTCCCGTCTCCCGTGTTTCTACTCTTCTTCCCTCTTCTCCTGTCACCAGTACCTCAGCGTGAAAGGTCCCTGTGTATTTTAGTGCAACTGGTGACTTCAGAACCTAGAGGATACAGATCCTAGAGTGGGAAAAAATGTTTCCCAAGGTTTCATGAGTTTGGAACTTAGCTAAAGGCAGTTTCAGTGTTATCACCTAATAACGTGAGATACAGCTGAAGAAGTGAACCCAGGAGACATACCTTGAGAGCTATGAAGTCATACGGATGAAAGTCAGCACAGGCCTCCTGGATTTGGGACATCATTTGAGCTGTTTTCTCCCAGAACCCAAGCAATGTCCTCTGTGGAAAAAGGAAAGAGAACACTACAGTCCTGCCCCTTCTGAGATCTGTTTGAGGCTGTAGTGTTCAACAGCAGACAGGAACTGATCCAACTGTCCAAGTATGGGGAACAAAGGAACTATGGCTCACAGTTCTTCACTAAAGTGAGCACCCGAGTCTGCATGGACATGTGCCAGAGAAGGACTATAGCTCATAATAAGAGGAAGAAAAGAATGGGTCTAAGATGGAAGAGAAAGAAAACCAATGTACTCCAAAGCAGAAACAAAGGCATAAGAACATGAATCTCCATATGTTTAATCTTTATGTTAGCATATATAAGCATTTATCTGTGTGTGTGCCTACAGAGAGAGGTCAGAGAACACCTTGAGGGAATTGGTTCTCTCCTTCTACCATGTTGAGTCCCAGGGATCAAATTCAGGTCATCAGGCTTGCTAGCAAGCATATTCACGTGTTGAGCCATCTTGGCCCATAAGAATCTTTTTTTGAATGTTTTGTGTTGTGAGACAGGGTCTTACTATGTAACCTTGATGGGCCTGGAACTAGCTCTATAGACCAGGCTGGTCTAGAACTCAGAGATCCTCCTGCCTCTGCCTCCTGAGGGCTAGTATTAAAGGTGTGTGCCACCACTGCCCTATAAGAATCTTTACATTATGGGCTGGAGAGATGGCTCAGAGGTTAAGAGCATTGCCTGCTCTTCCAGAGGTCCTGAGTTCAATTCCCAGCAACCACATGGTGGCTCACAACCATCTGTAATGGGGTCTGGAGCCCTCTTCTGGCCTGCAGGCATACACACAGACAGAATATTGTATACATAATTAATAAATAAATAAATATTTTTAAAAAAGAATCTTTACATTACAGAAAATATTTCTTACTGAATTTGGCCTTTCATTAAGGGCTCAAGAAAGACTTGACCCCTCAAAATGTGTTACTTAGCTAACTCAGGTAATTTGTAATCTTTCTTGTTGCTTCAAGATTCCTGTCCCAAGACAAAGGCTGAACAGCGAGAACAGAGAAGCACCAAGCTATTCGCTGTTGAACTACAGATCGTCATTGCTTGCATTTCATCTCATTTTCTCTTGAGTCTTGAGTACTTAAGCTGAGTTAAGCATATTGTTTAAGACAGCAATCAATAACCACCTCCTTCCCCTATTCCTTCCTTATTCAAATACAGTTTCTACTTGCTGTTTTGAAATACACAGTAACCTCTGCAACTATTACTTGTAAATAGCCAGCATTCATCGTAGATTATTCACGTGACTTGAGGGCAACATAAGTGCACGTTTGGGAAATTTGTTTAACCATGCAAAGATGTGTTGCATTTGTTTATGTAAATGTGTTGTATTTGTTTATGATGCAGAAAATTTGCTTAACCATGCAAAGATGTGTTGCTTAACCATGCAAAGATGTGTTGCATTTGTTTATGTTGAGAATATTTGTTTAACTGTATAAAGATGTGTTGCATTTGTTTATGTTGAGAATATTTGTTTACCTGTATAAAGATGGGTTGCATTTGTTTATGTTGAGAATATTTGTTTAACTATGTAAAGATGTGTCGCATTTGTTTAACTGTATAAGGATGTGTTGCATTTGTTTAACAACCTTGCCTGTCCAAGGCACCTGATTGGTCTAATGAAAAGCAGAATGACCAATAGCAAGGGAGGAGATATAGGCGGGACTTCTGGGCAAGGAGAGTAAGGAGGAGTTGTTTAGGCTCAGGGAAGAAAAGAAAAAGATGGCAGGGGCCAGACAGACATGGAAGAAGCAGGAAAAGCAGGACACACAGAATGAAAGAAAGGTAAAAGCCCCAAGGCAAAACATAGATGAATAGAAAGAGGTTAAAGTAAGTTAAAAGAGCAGGTGGAGCAAGCCTAAACTAAACCTGAGCCTTCATAATTAATAAGTCTCTGTCTTTATTTGGGAGCTGGTTGGCGGCCTAAGGAAAATTTCGCTACAGGTGAGACTTGAGAATTTAGTCACGTCGGACAGCAGATCAAAGGAGTACATGATCCCGACTGTGCTAACTTAGGTTTTTAAGCCCAAATAATCATTTACTTAATTGTCATTGATTTCATTTAATTTATCTATCTATCTGTTTATTTAGGTTTGTTGAGACAGGGTTTCTCTGTGTAACAGCTCTAGCTGCCCTAGAATTTGTGGACCAGGTTAGCTGCAAACTCACAGATCCACCTGCTTCTGCCTCCTGTTATTAAAGGCATGAGACATCGCAAGTGTACCTTGCTTTATTTTCTTGATTACTTGATACAAAAGTTTTCAAACTTTTTTGACTATGGTGTTCTTTTTGCTTTTTTGTTTAGTTTGGTGACAGAGTCAGTCCTCCTGCCTGTGCTGTGGAATGCTGAGATTACCTGTATGCCCCTACAGCTGGCCGCCCCTACAGCTGGCTGTGCCTACAGTATCACTGCCTCAGACAAAAGTATATGTAACCAGAGTTTATGAGCCTTAAATTTTACCTCTTCACTATTTCCTCTTTATTTTTTTTTTAATTTTAATTTTATTTGCTTTTTTGAGACAGGGTTTCTCTGTTGTGGCCCCAGCTGTCCTGGAACTCTTTATAGACCAGGCTGGTCACCAACTCAGAGACTGGTCTGCCTCTACCTCCCGAGTGCTGGGATTAAAGACTTAACACCACCACTGCCTGGCTTACCGTGCCCCCTTTCAGCCTCAGAAAGTCTCTAAGTCTTTCGCTCTGCTAGGACCCAAAAGAGGACAGTGCGAGACTAGAATATAAACAGTCTCTAAGCCTCTCTCTCTCAGAGCCTTATGGTTGGTTCTCTGTCTCATTTACAACTCTCACAGGAACCTGATCAATGATATGAATTTTCTTGCACCCATTAGACAACTTGTAAAAAGGAATCTCACGACTTATCTCCTCTGCGAGAATGTGCTGACCGTGGAGTGGGCGGGTACCTGGTAAGTAGTGAGAGAATGAGACAGCATATTGCAGCGACTGGCTCCAAGCAGATCCACTTTCTGGCAGACATCCATCTTTAACTTGTCAAAAGAACCTTTGCTCTTTCTCACTTGGATCTGTACCTGCAATCACAAAAAAGTCCATTGTTTCCAATACCAAAGATGGAAATCTAATGGGCCTGAAACTAATTTCTCCAGACACATGGGATTATAACAATTCCTTTCTCTGTCGTTATCATTCGGTGATTAAGTGAGAGAGACTTTAGCTACTTTTTGACAAAAAAAGGCGATTCTTTCTTATATTTATCTTTTACATATTTGCTCATTTGTGTAGCAGGGGGCATGTGTGTGTGGAGGTCAGAGAACAGCATGTGGGAGTTGCTTGTCTCCTTTTACCATGTGAGCTCTGAGCATGGAATTCAAGTTCTCAGACTTGGAGGTGGGCGCTCTAAGCATTGGATAGCTAACTGTAGTGAGAAAATCTGAGATGAAAAATGAAAATCATTTGGTTAAGAAGAAAACAAGTGCCCCAGATAAAAATAGATGTTTGAAATGTTTAGGATATGCACTGTATATAGTAAGAGTAGAAGCAAAACCTGGAAGGGCTAAGGAGGTGGCTCAGTGGGCAAAGGCACTCACCACCAAGCCTGATGACCCACACGGTGGAAGGAGAGAACCGACTCCCAGCTGTCCTCTGTCAATTACATGTATGCTGTGGCATATGCTCACACACACAAAATAGATGAATGTAATAAAATTTTAGAGACAAGCATATTCTAGTGATATATGTGCATTTTACAAACAATAAATAAAATGTAATAAATTCAGAAGAACAAGCAGAAGACATGGTCAAATGTTGGGAGGCATTAGTATTTCCAAATCATTGAGGTATTTATAGATTTAAATTATTTCTTAAATGTCATTGGACAATATAAACACTGACCTTGAAATGTTTATCCATTCATTGACTTAACTAAAATTTACAAGCTGTCCAGTATATGAAGCACCATTCTGGGAACTGAGCTTTGGTGACAAACAAAACAAGTGTCCACCTCACCACTGTCAGGCAGGGAGGGGCAGAGAAAAGGAAAATCGCTGCAGGAGGGACTCTCAGCCTGGAAACACCCTGAAGACGTGAACAGAATTTGAACGACCACTGAATGACCAGGAAGGCCCTTTGGGAGCTGGGGTAAAGTTTGCACAGGAAGGCGGTGATGGTTGCACCAAGACGCTTGGGGCAAGTGGCCCAGGACAAGGGGCAAGGCTCAGAGGAGCAGGGCCTTGGTGAGAGGAGTCGAGTGTCGGAAAGCTGCGTGGCATGAAGGGTCAGACAGGAATCTGTACCTTTGCTTTATGTACACGTAACTGTGAAGATATGGAATTCAGTGCTCCAGTGCCTTCTCAGTGCTGTGCAGACACTCAGGAACTAAATGCTGTCGTCAAGGGTTACACGGGAGTAGGACTAGAGGCTGCTCTTTTTCTGCAGGACTGCTGACAGGAGTCAGTGAGCTGTGCTTGCTAGAGTTATGACACCCTTTACAGCTAGAGCCATTTCGGAAGTGGGAGCCTCAGCTGAGAACACACTATCACCACCACCCTATCACGCATGCTGTTGTGCACACCTGTAATCTCAGCTCTCAGGAAACTAGGCAGGAGTATGCATTCCTGCCCAACCTGGGTTAGGCAATGAGATCCTTTAAAAAAAAAAAAGGCTAATATTTTATTATCACCGTTAAATTATTCTGCATTACTTCTCTATGTTAGTGTCAAGAAAAGGAGGGCTGGAGAGATCTCTAATGGGATCCAGTGCCCTCTTCCGGTGTGCAGACATACATGCAAACAGCACCCACATACATAAAAGACATGAACAGACCTAAAAGGAAGGAAAGGGATACATTTTCTTACTTTTCTAAACTTTTCCATTTGTTTTAAGGTGTCTGGGTCGAGCTCCTGGGATGCATCCTTCATCCACAGCAGGGCTCCTCTATATTCCGTGCGAGCCCGCTCCATATGATTAATGGTCATCAAAGTGTCAGAAACGGCCCTCTGGCTGAACGTTGCTACTTCTTGCTTAAGACGAGACAGGGGAGTGCACAAGGCCAATCTAATAGTAGAGAGGTAAAGATCAGAGGATTGCACATCCATAAAATTCTAGACACATCGCAACATGTATTTACCACCATGAAGAGTCACAAACATGCCTAGAAGATTTAGAAAGCAGATGAGTTACCAGGAAAGATGCTCCTACAGGTCCACCCTTTCAACTTTAGGAAACAGAGCTTGGTAGCTTTGCGGATGTTGATCCAGATAACCCAGCAGGCACGTCTACCATCTAAAAAGAGTTCTGAGACCACAAAGGACTCCTTACAGAGTGCTCAGTTGGCAGTGCAGGGAGAAGCAGGGCTTTAAAGGTTATATTAAAACGCTAGGAGAACTAAGAAGGATTCAGTTCTTAGGACAACTGAGTGAGGACGGAAACACGGGTGTTTAAGGAGCACAAATCAAACCCAGCTACTCTAAGGCTGCTTTCAATACACGGGCACTAGGTGCCCGGGGCCCACTGGCTCAATTCTGCACTAACACGGCACTGCAGAATAAAGCCACTTGGGCCAGACATCACACCGCAGAACCCGATGAGGTCAGTGTTCTCATTTTTTCTGTATTACAAGGATTTGAGCTGTATTGAGTGAGTGAGAGAGAGACAGAGAGAGAGAGAGAGGGAGGGAGGGAGGGAGAGAGAGAATGAGATAGTCTTTAATACATATCTTTATGCTAAACACTGAAATAAGAGGTAGAAAGCATGTAGTTAAGAAAGAAAAAAACCAGGCTGGGTTTGGTGGGACAGGCCTTTAATCCCAGCACAGGGAGAGGCAGAGGCAGATGAGTATTTGAGTTCAAGGCTACCTGGGATACATAGTGACCTTTTCTAAAAATAAATAAATAAATAAATAAATAAATATTTAAAAAGTTTTAATTTAATCATAGATAGCATATGCCAACAAAAGTAAGTGGCTTGAGGAAGGTGTAGTGCAAGGGTCCTGTGTCCACTAGGCTGCATGAGGCCTGGGGGTGACTGTCAGCATCACAGAAAACAGGGAAACAGAAAAAACAGGAACACATTTTAAATATCAACCATTCTGTGACTCTATTATAGTAAACCATTTGAGAAATAGAAATGTAGCTCTAAATGCTGCTTTTAGGGATCAGGCAACGAAGAACATTAATTTTTAAGTAATTCTTTTGAGTGCAAATGAATAATTAAAGGCTAGGCATAAAATATATCTCCCCAAACACATTTCTCATGAATGCCTTATTACAAGCTCTCTGCTAACTGTGGGAACTGAGCACACACGTCAGAAGCACCATCCGACTACAGAGTGAAGGACGAGGAGAAGCCATGCGAACCTTTGCTTGGCTGAAGAGCACAGTACCGTGCCAGCGGCGGCCATCATTTTACCAGCTTGAGTGGCATCCCGTTCTGCTTGGAACTTTAAAAAGAGCCCGAGTTCATTCTCTTCCTCTGATATAACTAGAGAAAAAAATTACAGTTTAGTTCATTGCTCATTTCATCATTTTCTTAAAACATACACTAGCAGGAGACACGACTCTACAGGTAAAGGTGCCACCAATGCTGACGGGCTTGAGTTCAAATCCTTGGGACCCACATGAACTGACCCTGCACACACGTGCTATGTCAGACAGACAGACACACACCTGACATGCTGAGAGAACTGACCTCGCACACACGTGCTATGTCAGACAGACAGACACCTGACATGCTGAGAGAACTGACCTCGCACACACGTGCTATGTCAGACAGACAGACAGACACCTGACATGCTGAGAGAACTGACCTCGCACACACGTGCTATGTCAGACAGACAGACACACACACACACACACCTGACATGCTGAGAGAACTGACCCTGCACACATGTGCTATGGCAGACACAGACATGCGTGCGCACACACACCTGACATGCTCAATCTCTTAAGTACTGGGATTACACATAAGCATCATGCCTGGCTTGCATGTTGTTTTTATTTAGTCACTAGAAATACATTTCTGTTTGTTTGTTTTTGAGACAGAATCTCCCCTACAGAACCCAGGCTATCCTGGAACTCACAGAGATCCACCTGCCTCTGCCTCCCAAGTGCTGGAATTAAAGGTGTGCACCACTATACCCATCCTGGAACTCATTTTTATTACATTTGCTCCTCACTACAGAAAGGATCCAGATGTAGAACTCTCAGCTCCCTCGCCAGCACCATGTCTGCCTACTTGTCACCATACTTTCTGCCATGATGGTAGTGGACTTAACTTTTGAACTGTAAGCCAGTCCCCCCTCCACTTAAACATTTTTTCTTTATAAGAGTTGTCATGGTGTCTCTTCACAGTGGTAAAACCCTAAAACAGCATCCAATGTAGGCAGTACTGCATTAGTCTCAATAAATAATAAATTAATAATAATAATAATACCCACTTTAAAAGTAAAAACAATCCTAGCACTTAGGAGGTAGAGGCAGGTAGATTTCTGAGTTTGAGGCCAGCCTGGTCTATAGAGTGAGTTCCAGGACAACTGGGACTACACAGAGAAAGAATAAAGAAAAAGTAAAAACAAAACAAAAACCCAAAGGGCAGCAGCAGAGCCCAGCTCTCTCCATTTGTCTCTTCCCTCAGAGCAAGGCGATACAATGAAGGGGTAGCCAACCACTCAACTAGTGTTACTATCTTTAACAAAACCATACAGCGTATTATAAACAAGTAACATGATACAGAGCTGGCGATCTGGGGAATCTAGCCCTGGTAAAGCACTGGTAACTTATCATAGTCAAATTCCCTTTGGTTATCTTCTAAATATAGACTTAGAAGTGCTTCCCATTGTTCTGAAACACCTCTGTCCAATCTACACACCCAGCCCTCAGGATAGCAGAGTGAGTGTTCTTGCTTCTAACTCAGAATCAGTTTTGGGGTCTCTCAACTTTTACTATGACTCAAAGGCATGAGTCTACTGCTTTTCTTACAGTGTGGATTTCAGCACAGATTACAAAGAGTAGAAATGCTTATATGTCTAAAACTTTTATTTCTTTTTATAAACTTAAAATTCTTGTAAGCTTCAGGGAGTCATGAGACTTGGATATACCTCTCACAAACCAAATGGACTCCAGATAAGTACTCCTGTCAATCTACAGCCTAAGCTTTCCCCCTACTTTCTACCCCACAGGGTGAGATTCCCCCTTCCCCTTGACTTGGAATTCCTCTCTCCCTCCAGTTACCAGGACCACAGGCATAGAAGTGTCCAGAGTACACCCAATACACAACTTTTATCCTAAGCTCCCTAACTTTGCTTTCTGTCCCTAGTCTCTCTCTATCCAGTAGATTTCCAGTCAACTGAAGATTGCAAACTGCTTCAATATTGCTTGCAGTGTGTCAGCCCTGGGTGTTGCAGAACCTGCATCCCAGACTGCTTCAAAGCAGCCTGCCATTTCACTAGTCCCAGGTGGTCCCGCAGAACCTGGGCAGCAAGCCAAAAAGCAAAAAACAAAACAATCCAAAAACAAAACAAAGCAACAATAAAAAAAAAAAAAACCCAACAGATGTTTTCAAGCCTGCACGTCCCTCTCTCTCTTTGTCCTTTGACCAACATTCCTGTCTTCCTGGGCCCCAACAATGACACTCCATTTCAGCTCAGCAGTAGTTACAGAATGAGTAGTTACAGTTCGAGATTGTTGCTGACCCCTATCATCAACAAAAGGCTGGAATGGGAGGTCTCAAAGAAACCCAGGACAAATGGCTAAGTGAGGTGCAATTCACACATCAAAGCAGACACTGGACCTCTCCCAGCTCCGAGGTTCCTCCCAGCCCTTCTCACAAGCCCCCGTCCTGACTCCCTTACCCCTGGTGTCCTGGTTATATATCCTCCTGGTTCTTCTCTGGGCTGTGCTCCTGGACTTCTGTTCATCGCTTGCCCTCTCTCTTCTACCCCCACCCCCATGACCTGGTTCAGTCTGCTGCCCCATTCAGCCTGGACTCTTCCAGATGTCTCTGGCTGTGCTCGCCCTCATATTTGCAATAAAAACCTTCTCAGTCGTACCTAGGAGTGGTCATGTCCTCATTTTCATTCAGGAAAAATGTTAATTTAACGTTCTAATTGCTTGAGAGGAATGAATTTTCTATAGCTCCTAACTTTAGAAAGTGATGATTAGGGAAAATCATCACTTGTGTGAGGATTTAAAGCTCTCTGGGAACACAGAACACTTCGTTTTCAGGTATAGAGAGCATCAATCATTGCCGAGTCTTACCTTTATGGATGCTGAAAGGGGCAGGTGGAAGCCCAACCTGTGCTGCTTTTGTGCTGGGACCAGCCTGCCAGCGTCAACAGACACCCCCTGTGACAGGCTCATCCCAGGCCATAAACATGCATAACACTGTTTCAGGGACACAGCAGACGCTGAGCTCACACAGCTCAACACTCAGTCTCCATCACAAAATGTTCCCAGTATTGCCCTGACCTGCTGTATTTGTCTGATAGTACGACCAGCAGGAGTCCCGTGAGTATGAGAGTCTTCAAGACACCACATGTTTAAAGAGAAGGCACACACGAAGCCTGCTTATGATCTTTTCCTTACTCTGACATGCCATGAAGATGCTGAAAGATCCAGTGATTTCATGGCAGAGTTGAAGGCACACAAACTTGCCAATGTTTCTAGATATCTCTGTTTCAATGATGGTGCAGTGGTCACGGCACCTTCTACAGCTCGGTGTTTCTGACCCTTAGCAATCTGGCCCTAAGTTTCCTTTGTTCTTCCCCCTTCTTCCGTGCACACAGGCTGTTTTCTTTCTTTACTCTCGTTCCCTGGCCTCCAAATCTCTTCTTTCCTCATATATCCGCCCCCATATACAACTTAACCATTACCACATTCCCTTTGTCAAATACTATATCCCACAGTTACTCACTCCTAGCTACAGTTTGGTGTTATGTCTTGAAACTGACTCAACTGCATGCTGTTTGTATCATTTTTTAATTTTGCCACAAAAAGTTCAACTATTTTCTTGGGAAAAGCACACATATAGAATGTATGACATATTCACACAGAAAAACAACTTCCCGGGCTGGAGAGATGGCTCAGCAGTTAAGAGCACTGCCTGCTATTCCAGAGATCCTGAGTTCAATTCCCAGCAACCACATGGTGGCTCACAACCATCTGTAGTAAGATCTGGTGCCTTCTTCTGGCCTGCAGAACACTATATACATAATGAATAAATAAATCTTTAAAAAAAACTTCCCTAATTATGCCATATTGAGTTTTTCTTCACTATGAGTTATGATTATAAATGGTAAGCTTGACTTACACAGCTTTGGAAAATGATGTTTTTTAAGGCAGTGTGTTATTGTGACCCAGACTGACCTGGCTGGCCCACACTCTCCTCTCACTCAGAGTGATCCTTCTACTCAAGCCTCCTGAGTGCTGGGGTGGCAGGGGAGAGTCACCACACAGACAGGAAAGCATTTATTAATGAGCAAATATTTACCGAATACTGACTACATGCTAGAATTGTTTTTAAGGTTTGGGGACACACAAGTAAACAAAACCAGTTCCTGCATTATCAGATCCAGCACAGTGGCTCAGTGGGAAATGGCGCTAGCAACCAAGCCTGAGCTTGATCCAGAGTCCACATGATGGAAACAAAGAATTGGCTCTCGCAAAGTGTCCTCTGACCTCTGCCCTGACATGTGTATAACCTGACCTCAAGCACGAAGTAATTAGTAAATAATAGGAAGGTTAAAAGACCACATTCTAGGTGTAAAAAGAAGCAATAGATAGAATATCCAGAACGCTGAATATTGTAAGAGCACAGGGGAGTTATAAAGGAGAGAGAGTTTGAATTTAGGTATGGGGATCAAGGGAAGTCCTCCTCAAAATGATGGCTTTTGACGAAACATCCAAGGAAAGTTAGGGAGCATATGATGCAGATAAGCCTGTCATGAAAGAGAGCGACACAATTCAGTGCAAGGGTTTCAGGACATGAGATCAGAGAGGTAGCCACATCTAGTAAGCCACTATAATTGAAGTAGAGAAAAAAATTCAATGGCAAAGTTCCAACCCGAAGTGGTCGGGGACAGAGAAGAGCCCGCCAAAGGCAGGATGCTGAATGAAGTTGGAGAGCAAGACCAGAGCGGGGTGGGCCTGTGGGAGCGGAAGATGAGGAGGTGATCAGCCGTGGGGATGAGAACTGGCTTTTCCTTCCTGTGACCTGACAAGAGATGCTGGAGGAGAGGAAGTAGAGCAGAAGGAAAAAAGCCAGGTGTGGTGGGATCTGCCTGGAAACCTAGCGTTCAGGAAGGCAGAGGCAGGAGGATTCCAGGCCAGCTTGGGCTACAGAGCATACAAACAACATTATCAAATGTTCCTGTGAGAGAAAAAAAAGAATGAGGTACTGATTGTAAAATCTGCAGGGGCCAAAAGAGGTTTTGAATGATGGAGCAAACCTTAAAGTTCACCGAGAGAGTACAACCAGAGTAGAAAGTGAGTCTGTGTTAAGGGATTTAATGAAGTAAAAAGGAAAAGATGGACACTGGAGATTTTGAGGACAGGTCACTGTAAGTATTTATATTTTTTAAATTTTAAATAAAACCTTACTAAATAGCTTGATAAACAACTACTTTACCATTAAGTGCTCATTTTCAAAAATGCATACCAATTATTATTTTAAATGGGAATTATCAGATAGCTATGATGTCATACCATTGAGTCTTAGCTGATATTTCTCAACTATCTTCAGAAGTTCATTGCATGTCTCCTGGATGGAGTGAAAAACCTTGAAAAATAAATTTTATTAGGACAATTTAAAGAACAATAAACAAATACAGCTTTTAGCACTTCAAAACTAGAACATTTGCATAAAAGTTTCTATTGGGTATACTTCATAAATTATGTCAATTACTTGGCTGTGATGTACCTCTCAAACATATATTATGTCCATTTTATAAATACTACGTCTATTTTTATTGACTGGGATGTACTTCAGGCTTAGTTTTATCACTGATATAGAAAGCACATTTAAATTTTCCCTGTGAATACTGGATAAAAAGAGATAAATGTGTGGAATTTATCTATAGAATTTGTTCTCCCTTCTGCTCTCAATTATCCAAACACAAGAGAGTTATATACAATATAAATAATTTCAACAACACAGGAAAAAGAGAGTACTTTAGAAACAGCTGCTGCTCAATATGGCTTTTTCTAATATCAGTCAAAGCAAAACAGCCCAACAAGTTTACTATAAAAAATAATGTAGGGCTGGAGAGATGGCTCAGAGGTTAAGAGCACTGGCTGCTCTTCCAGAGGTCCTGAGTTCAATTCCCAGCAACCACATGGTGGCTCACAACCATCTGTAAGGGGGTTTGGTGCCCCCTTCTGGCCTGCAGGTATACACACAGACAGAATATTGTATACATAATAAATAAATAAATATTAAAAAAATAATGTATTGGGCTGGGCAGTGGTGGCAGATGCTTTTAATCCCAGCACTGCAGAAGCAGAGGCAGCCTGGTCTACCGAGTGAGTTCCAGGGCAGCCAGGGCTACACAGAGAAACCCTGTCTTAAAAAAAAAAAAAACACAAAGCGACGGTAACAAAAAGAATGTATTGGGCTAGAGAGATGGCTCAGAGGTTAAGAGCACTGGCTGCTCTTCCAGAGGTCCTGAGTTCAATTCCCAGGAACCACATGGTGGCTCACAACCATCTATGAGATCTGATGCCCTCTTCTGGTGGGCAGGCATACATGCAGACAGAACATTGTATACATAATAAATAAATAAATTAAAAAAAAAAACAAAAAGAATGTATTGGACAGGCATAGTGGTGCAGTCTGTGAAGGCAGTAAGGGGGAGAAGCCAGGACACGAGTTCAGAGCCCTACACTGTGGTCATGCATAGTCACCATATGTGAAGCAGCACATGCAAGTTTATAGTAATTATAAAAGTTTTATCTTGGGCTGGAGAGATGGCTCAGAGGCTAAGAGCACTGGCTGCTCTTCCTGAGGTCCTGAGTTCAATTCCCAGCAACCACATGGTGGTTCACAACCATCTGTACTGAGATCTGGCGCCCTCCTCTGGCGTGTGGGAATACATCAAGGCAGAATGTTGTATACATAATAAATAAATAAAAATCTTTTAAAAAAATTAACTATCAGATATATGGATTGAAGGTTTCATGGTATCCACTTTACAAAAAGATTCATTTATCTTTATTTTTATGTGTTATGTGTTTTGCCTAAAGGTGTGTCTCTAACCACATGCATGACTGGTGCTACCGCAGGCCAGAAGAGGGTGTCTGATCCCCTGAGACTGGGTGCTGGGAATCAAACCTGGGTCCTCTGCAAAGCAGCCAGTGCTCTTAACTGCTGAGTTCTCTCCGTTAACGTGTACAACTCTTATGTTTTTATGTATCAGTTAAAATGAGTTAAGAATAAAAAGAATAGCATGACATCAAATACAAACTGCTTTTGGAAAAGGCTGGGGATGTGGCTTAGTGGTTGAGCACTTGCCTCCCATGCATGGGTTCAACCCAGAACTGCCAAAAGGGAAAAAGAAAGTTATTTAAAAATAAATAATTAAAATTATAAAAGCTTGCTTTTGGGTTATTTTTTGTTTGGAATTTCCCCTTTGCTACTGTAGTTAATCAGAAACAGAAAATTAAGAAAATATCTGGTGAACTCTGACTTCAAAGTTAAGCCCACAAGATGAAGCCGTACACCTGGCTTCATACAGCTCTTCATACATAAACGTTCCTACGTGGATTTCAGAGTGATCTCCTCTTACCCAGTCTTAAGCTGAGGGAATTCCGTGAACTGTCCGAAGGACCCTGACGTTTCTAGAAACATTTCTAGAAACGTTTCTGAAGGTGGAAGCACCACCTTCAGGTTATTACGTTCTCAACATCACCAGGGCTTCACTGCTCATGTGTGGTTAAACCCGGGGAGCATTTATAATAGTCACTGGAGGAATAATAATAACTTTCCAGGTAACTTTAGATGTGCTTGAGGGGCTGGAGAGATGGCTCAGAGGTTAAGAGCATTGCCTGCTCTTCCAAAGGTCCTGAGTTCGATTCCCAGCAACCACATGGTGGCTCACAACCATCTCTAATGGGGTCTGGTGCCCTATTCTGGTGTACAGGCATACACACAGACAGAATATTGCATAATAAATAAATAAATAAATAAATAAATAAATAAAGAGGAAAAAAATAGATGTGCTTGAATTAGATTTAGCATCTGGTCACGGCTATTTAAAACTAAATTTTCAGGGGCTAGAGAGATGGCTCAGCAGTTGAAAACAAATAAAAAACTGGCTGCTCTTCCAGAGGACCCGGTTCACCTCCCAGCACCATCTGTAACTTCAGTTCCACAGGACCTGACGCCCTCTTCTGCTTCCTCAGGCATGTGGCGCAAAGACACACATGGAGACAAAACACTCACCATACATGTAAACTAAATAAAAAACAAATCAATTTTCAATGCGTGAAAGATTACAAAATGATATAAACAGACTGCACACCAAGATGAGGTGATTACGGCAGGAGGTTCCCACAGTCCTACAAGATTCCTACTACTGTGCGTTATTTTCATGACGAATTTTACGTTTTACTTATGTGTTTTGAAGATGGGGGGCTCTTATGCAGCCCAGGATGGCCTTGAACTCACTAGATAGCCGAGGATGACCTTAAGTTCCTCATCCTCCTGCCTCCAACTCCCAAGTGCTAGGATTATATATGAGCCATCAAGCCTAGCATTTTTTCAGTTTTTAAGAAAAATAGTACAAATATGGGAGAAAGAACATGGCTGACTGACAATATGTGTAATGGTCAACATTACAATAAAATGTTACAGAGTACCCAACCATATAACAGAAATAGTTCGTTCTGTGGGATATGTGTGTAAACACTTCTGAGTGTTGCCACAGCAGTCTGATCATGTCTCCACACATGAATCACAAGGATTACTCTGCAACACAAATAAACAGCAAATGCTTCTTTTGCTTTCCGGCTTTTTCAAGACAGGACTTCTCCACTGTGGGTGGAGCCATTCCTGGGCTGGTAATCCTGAATTCTGTCAGAAAGCTGGCTGAGCAAGCCATGGGGAACAAGCCAGTAGGTAGCATGCCTCACGGCTTCTGCATCAGCTCTGCCTGAGGACCCCACCCTGTTTGGGTTTCTGTTCTGACTTCCTTCAGTGACGGACTACAGATGTGAAGAGAATATGGAAGTATAAGTCAAACAAATCTCTCCTCCTCAACCTGCTTCTGGTCATGGTGTTTCATCATAGGGCAGCAACCCTAACACGCTCCTTAAACTCCTTGGTGTGCATGTTTGCAACAATCCCCCTGGGAGTCCCAAATAACCATTTACACACAGTGCACAGTCTTCACATTTACCTCAAGCTTAGCATCCAGTTCTGCGTCGGAGGCAACCACATGCTCGTCTTCCTTCTTTCCTGTGGCTTTGATAAAGACCTGTTTAGTCTTCCAGTACTTCTTCTGCATTCTGTTCATCACGGACTGCTTATCCTCTGCTCTGAGCTGCTCACAGGAATCCATGGAGTAACTAAAACACACTAAAATTAAGCTTCTTTTAAAAACTTACCAATAGACTAAGAAATTACATTTAAAAACTTACAAAACTGACACCTAGCTAGCTTGTCAGTATTTAACTGACAACCCAAAACTGATATCAAATATAAACATGATAATGCTTGCTTTATATGATCTAGGTTTTTTCTGATTACAACTATAGAAAGAGAGAGATAAAAAGATTAATATTACTTGTACTTTTGTTATGAATCAAAAGTATTAAAATTGTTATTAGTCTATAGTTATGGCTGGAAAGAATTCTATCAATATCTAATAGCAAACATTTCTTAGTTTATTACTCCCTCTAATTTTTAATTTTTGCAGCATACTGAAGAATGAAATTTGTGGGGGCTGGGGAGATGGCTCAGTGGTTAAGAGCACCGCCTGCTCTTCCAGAGGTCCTGAGTTCAATTCCCAGCAACCACATGGTGGCTCACAGCCATCTGTAATGATACCTGGTGCCCCCTTCTGGCTTGCGGGCACACATGGAAGGAATGCTGTATACACAATAAATAAATATTAAAAAAGAATGAAATTTGTATACATATATACATTTTATAAATCTGTTTGCAAAATATGTTAGATGAATATAATTTAATAAATATTTTTAGATATGTAAAGATTCAGATATATGTACATCTTTAAATATTAAATAAATACTGTAATATCCGTAAGACAACAGAAATTAGAACCTTAGGTAAGGAGGAGACATGTTATTAAAGAAAGGGACAGACACTGTAAGCCATCATCATAAATTGATGGGTAAGTGATTGCTTTAACAGAGATGACAGTTACATATAAGGAAATGAAATGTGAAAAGCATTTTGTAAAGATGTTTAAAAGAGAGACAATAATAATTGCTTGATACTAAAGCCCAAAGTATTCCTGTGAGCTGGGGGAACAGAGCAGAGATGTCCGTGACTCAGTCGCTTCTCCTTGTCAGCAAAGAAACAGACTTGTTTCCTTTTCGTTTGGAAACACTAATTAAGTTAAAAGTAGGCTAATTTCCAAACTCCCAGGGCTAACAAGAGCAAGAAAACCTACCAAGACACAAAAGCTGGGGAGAAAAGAGGAACGCAGCCTGACAAACAGCAGACACCAATACACAAGAGTAGGATTGCATTATTTAAAATCATATACAAACTTCTTTTTAAGCACTAAAAATCAAAGTCATAAAAAAGGCTAGAACGCAGGGTTAGAGTATTTGCCTGACATGTTTGAGGCCCTGATTTTAATCCCCACTAATCCAAAATCAAACCCAATTAAAAATAAAGTCCTGAAAAACTAAAAACTACAACCCAACCCCACCATCCATTTAAGTGATGTGACATTCTCCTAAAAAAAAAAAATGACACAAAAGGAAAAAAAGAATATGTCAAAAGCAGATCTCACCAATATATACCAAGAGTTAACATGTGGTATATATCAATTAATCATAGAAAATATTGAAACAAGTCAGAGATTCCATTTACAAAGTTCAAGTAGTCTAATAAAAAATTAACTACATGGGGGCTAAAAAAAAATGGCTCAGGAAGAGCACTGGCTACTCTTCCAAAGGGCCTAGGTTTAATTCCCAGCCCCCACAGGACAGTTCTCAACCATATACAACTCCAGTCCCAGAGGAGTCAATTTCCTCTTCTGGTCTCTGTGGGCACAAGGCATGCACATGACATACATGTACACGGACATGCATGCTGTCAAAACACCCATACAAATTTTAAAAAATGAGTAGAGGGGATAGAGGAATTTGCCGGTGGTTAAGAGCATTGGCTGCTCTTCACAGGGTTCAGATTCAATTCCCAGCATCCACATGGTGGCTCATGATTACCTGTGTGTACCTCCAGTCCCAGGGGAATCTGATGCCCTCTTCTGTCCTCCGTGGGCACTAGGCATGTATGTGATGTATATAAAAATATGCAGACCACATGGTGCACATAATACATGCAGGCAAGCCGGGCGGCGGTGGCACACGCCTTTAATCCCAGCACTCGGGAGGCAGAGGCAGGAGGATCTCTGAGTTCGAGGCCAGCCTGGTCTACAAGAGCTAGTTCCAGGACAGGCTCTAGAAACTACAGGGAAACCCTGTCTCGAAAAACCAAAAAAAAAAAAAAAAAATACATGCAGGCAAAACATCTACACATAAAATAAATAAATTTTTAAAAAATGGGTTAGATAGCCAGTGTGGTACACATCTATAATCCCAGTACTTGGGAGACTTGGGCAGAAGGATAAAAGTTCAAGGCACCTAGGATACATAGTGAGACTCTGCCTAAATAGATAAATCTGGCTGAAATCGCTTATGCACAAAATGAATACAACAGAAGTGGAATCGAAATGATCAGATTTAAGGAGAGACAAGTAGGTAGTGGGAAGAGAAAAGCTATAAGAAAAAGACAAGATAGAGTGGGACGGAAAACACCCAGAGAAATACAATACCCCTCAAACTTGTGGATGGCAGACATGATGTATAAATGCAATGAGTTGGATAAACCTAAGCAGGATAACACAAATAAGATCTTACGTGGGTATGTCATGGACAAACTGTTTAAATCCAAAGATGGAAAAGCAGCTTGAAAGCACATAAAATGTTTAATTATTCTTCTTATTCTTTTATTTTTATTATTATTTTGAGACAGAGATTTTCACTGTAGCTCAGGCTGATCACTAATTGACCAAGTTGGCCTTTAACTCATGGTGATGCTCCTGCCTCAGCATCCTGAATGATGAGATAACAGACAGAAGCCACTGAGCCTGGATAAGAAAATCTATCTTGAGGGCTGGAGAGATGGCTCAGTGGTTAAGAGCATTGCCTGCTCTTCCAGAGGTCCTGAGTTCAATTCCAGTAACCACACGGTGGCTCACAGCCATCTGTAATGAGATCTGGCGCCCTCTTCTGGCCTGCAGGTGTACATGCAGGCAGAACACTGTATACACAATAAATAAATGTTTTCAAGAAAAAAGAAAATCTTGAAAAACAATGAAACAAAAATACAGACGAGAGCTAAGTTTCCAATAAAATAGCAAATTTAAGTAAAATAGTAAGCTAAACTTAAGATATTTGAAGAAAAAAACCACGTTGATGCATAATTCTATATTTATGAAACCGTCCATTAAAAATAAGCTATTGTGGGAGTGTATACTGAAATCAAAGGACAAAAGAGGTCGAGGAAGGAATACCATAAGTTCCAGGCTATCCTGGGCTACACAGTGAGACATTACCTTAAAATAAGAAAAAAGCAAAGATACAAACAAAAATGAAGACATTTCAGATACAAAACTCAGAATTAACAGTTAAGGCATTTCAGAAATGCCACCATCGGGCTAGATTACAGCTTCAGTGGCAGTGTTTCCTACCACTCGTGTTGCTGTGAGTTCAGTCCCCGACACTGCTAACAACAGGAATAACGTGTTTGGTTGCCGTCACTTCTGGATGGTGATCACAAGGCTTTAACTTTGTCATCAGAAAAGTATGGCCACGGCGCGATATCTCAGGATAGAGTTCAATTCCAGAACTCACACCTGCCTCCTGCAAGTTGTTCCCCCATCAAGGTACATGCATGCACACATGCAATAAATTTAAAAATGTAAAATACCAACAGTTCAGCCAGGCAAAGTGGCTCACACTTTTAATACCAGCACTTGGGAGGCAGAGGCAGATGTAGGGAGATCTTTTTAACTTTGAGGTCAGCCTGGTCTACAAAGAGTTCCAGAACAGCCAGGGCTATTACACAGAGAAACAAACCCTGCCTTAAAAAACAAAACAAAACAACAACAACAACAAAAGAAAAAAACCAAGCAAAGAAACCAAAACCAAAGCCAAAACCAAAATGCCAACAGTTCATCGTTAATTGATGGAAAAAGAAAATGTGGCATATTTACGTAATAAATATTACTCAGCCATAAGAGAGTTACTGTAATTGGTGGCAATGTGTCTGAACATGCTAAGTGGAGTAAGTGGGGACCCAGAGCACAAAAACAGCAACACAGAACCTTTCAGCCTGCTTCTGCCACCATATTGCCTTGTCTTCCTCCCCGCTCTGCATTTGAAGGATCCTTGTGATCACATCTAAGCTACCCAGACAACCTGTTTCTCCCTCATGATCCTTACCAACCTGTGAAATCACTTTTGCCACAGAAGGTAATAGCTCTCTGGAGTCCAAGACCCTGGTGACGAGATGTTATCCTGAGTTTTTACCCGGAGCTCTCTACATCCCTGGAAGTCTTAAAATGGCTTCGTTCTGATTTCGTACAAGAGAACTGGACAGGGGTCTTTCCTATTGTTTGTAATACTGGTTTATTGATGCCAGTTTTCATGTGAGTCTGGTTATTGTTCTGGAAGGACAGTCTATGTTTTCTAGAGGCTTTCAGGGTTAACCCTTTAGTTCACAATGATGGCTACAGAAATCCTCTGAGGCAAATTCAAATTACACTTCATTATGTTCATGGGATTTCTTGGCCACAGCTGGGAGGGGGTGCAGAGATGGTGTCACCTGAACAATGGAGTGCTGCCAACACTCGGACTTTCTCACTCCGTGAATTCTGGGGCCTGTGCTCCTGAGGGGGGAGGAAGCCAGTGTACCCATCCAACACTTACAGCAGGGCAGGTCTGCTGTGAGGGAGCCTCAAAAGCACCTGTTCATTTCTCTTCTGGTGACTCTTACACTGTTTGTTGTGCCTAGTGTGAGTGTGTGTGTGAGTGTGTGTGTGGGGTACACATGGAGGTCAGAAGACAGCTTACAGGGGTTGGTTCTCTTCTCCTGTGTTTCCCAGGATGCAGTTTAGGTTCTTAGGCTTGGAGTCACACCCTTCCCTGCTGAGTCATCTTGTTGGCCCCAGACGACTCTTAATTTCTTTAGAGACCAGCCATTTTCCCCTTGCCTAAGGGGGATGCTCAGCCCTTTTTTTTGACACGCTATTGGGTCAGAGCCAATCACAGGGCAGCAGAACAGACAGCTGAAAAAATGGGAACATATTTATGGTGGCTACAGTTCTTTACAGTTTTTCTGGGCTTCCCCTGTGAGAACCTGATTGAAGAATTTATAAATGGCCCTCATTCCTCAGTGCGGTAGAACTAATTCAGCAAGACTTAAAGTTGGGGAATCAGTTCTCAGACCTTTAACCACCTTTATAAAGGTGGAAGCCTTGGGAGCTCTTCTGTAGACACTTTGTTTGCAGAGCTTCTCTAAGGTCTGCATGGAATACAGAACTCGGGAGACCACTGACACCAGACCTGTTCTCAGCACCTCCCTTGATGAAGAGCTGATTTTTAAAAAATACGTCTGTCCTTTGACTTTAACTGCAGGATTAAAAAGGCAAGCAGGGTGGGGACAAAACACCCACAACAGCTCGTGGAACATTAGAAAAAAAAATCTTGCCTAGACACACAAGGCACGGTTACGTAGAAAAGAATCAGGCACACATCAGACTGAAGTAAACCCATCATCCTTCAGCCTTGCTGGCCTCAAGAACCAACAGAAACTTCAGAAGCACTAAGCAGCCAATTACAGCAGACACTCTGAACATCAGCACCCAGGTGAACTGGGAGGGCCTACGGTTCTCTGCTTACACCACTTTCAAGCAAAGATCAGGCTAGAACAGAACAGCCCCATCCAACAATAACTAATTACAAAACAAATAACAAGGAAAAGCACTATGTGCAAGAAAAAGGAGAAACTGCCATAACAGAAAAAAAAACAGGAAAAAAAGACCCAGTTGACATTAATTTCGTAAAACAGAGGTTTGAAAAACTTTGTGGAGATAAAAAACAAGATACCCCCATACATCTGATGATAAGAACCGAAAGCAACAAGAGATAAGAAAAAGCAGCTGCTGGCTATAGAAATGGCTCAGCAGTTAGTGGCATTGACTATTCCTCTAGAGGTCCTGAGTTCAATTCCCAGTAACCACATGGTGGCTTGCAACCATTTCTAACGGGATATGATACCTTCTTCTGGCACGCAGGTGTACATACAGACAGAGCCCTCATACAGAAAATATATAAATAAATCTTTAAAAAATGAGAAAAAGCATCAGGGCATGCTGGTAAACACCCTTGATACCAGAACCTGGGAGGCAGAGGCAGATGGATCTCTGGTCTACAGAGCAGAGTTCCAGGACAAACAGGCTACACAGAAACCGTCTCTAAGAACAAAGAAAAGTTAAAGAGAAAGATGTACTGAATTTGAGGGCTGGAGAGATGGCTCAGAGGTTAAGAGCACTGACTGCTCTTCCAGAGGTCCTGAGTTCAGTTCCCAGCAACCACATGGTGGCTCACAGCCATCTATCATGAGATCTGGTACCCTCTTCTGGCATGCAGGCATACATGGGAGGAATGTTGTATACATACTAAATAAATAAACCTTAAAAAAAGATGTACTGAATTTTGAACTACATTACCAACAACTACAGGCAGAAGGGCTGTCTGGAGAAGCAGTTTGGGGAGGTTTAAATATGAAAAGTCCAAGGTAAATGTGGCTTGAAAACAGCATAGTTAGTCAAAATAAGGATGGCTGATCTAATGCATGCAATAATTCTAGACAGAGAAATACTGGTACTTGGAATAGCCAAAGTAAGAGGGATGTAAAACTAAAATTGAAAGGCTTTACCATGCTCCTGGATAAACTAATTATGATCATGAATATTATTCAAGTTCAAAGAAAAAGAGAGTGCTTTCAGCACTTGGACAGAAAAATCGGTGCCACCTCCAAATTAAGTAACTTATACCCAACTCTTCAGACACCCACTCTTAACATAAGGTGGGGAAGTGACAGGTAAGGGTTAACTCTTTGGCATGTCACTGTGAGGCTGAGTTTGAGATCCAGCACCACAGGAAGAGGAAGTAAGTACTGTCAGGTGCCGAGGGACAAAGTACCATACGGAATTGTCTACTAGCTAGGATATATAGGAATAGGTACATAACACTCCGTTGTGTTATTGATGGATATACATTGCTTTCAAACTTGGCATTATCTCAGATAATGAGGAACATTTAGAAGATATACAAGCATGCTTATTAGATAAGTTCCCGGAAGCATAAAGGCATAAGTGCATTTTGAGGTGTTAAGGTTTTGCAACACTATCCTCCATATTGTTACAACCAGCATCATTTCCCCAACGGCGTGGGTTTATGTTGTGCTGTGTCACATTTTGGCGAATCTTTCCATATTTCAAATTTTTCATTATTGTCATATGTTATGGTATTACGGGATGCTGTTCTTCCTATCATCAGAACAACTATGATTACCTTCAAGAAATCCTCACAAGATTAGCTCTGCTACTATTCTCTTCTGGAAGATAGGGGCAGCGTTCAAGGGGCTCATGAGGCACAGAGACGAACACAGGGGCTAACAGACCACACACACACACTCATGAGCCCTCCCCCTCCCCATTACTTCTGAATGGGAAGCTGCTGCTGTCTGGTGGGTAGAGCCTAAAAATAACCTCAGTCAAACTCTGGGTCACTGAACTAGACTTGGGCTGAATCACTTAGTTTCTGTCATCAGTGTCCTATGTAGGGTGAGTCACACAACATACGGTGACCTTTGATGATGCAATTATAAGTAGTTTGGGGTGTAATGACCCCTTACATAGCTGAGTAAATGGGTGTGTTCAAACTGCCCAATCCATCATTCCCTTTCCCTGAGGGCAAAACAGTATTGAAATTAGGTCAGTTGATAATCTACCTGTTTATGTAAATGAAGAATGGCATATCTCTCACTTTAAAACAAACACTAGAAATTAAGGTGGAAAAGCTAAGCTGAAAGCTACAACAGGCTGAAGGACGGGCCCCCTACATTAAACACAGAACCTGATTGTGAATGAAAGAGGTAGTGGCATTTCATTTGTATTTTAATAAAGTTTGCTGGAGGATCAGAAAAGCAAAGCAGTCAGCCGCTGGCTCTTACCTCGACCTCAGTCTGAAAAGGGTGATCCTGCCTTCAGGAAACCTCAGAACGAGACTGAGAGCTGTCTCCTCCCATTTTATCCTCCTCTCTAGTGCTGGGATTAAGGGTGTGCACCACTACCGTCTGGTTTCTATGGCAAGCTAGTGTGGCCACTGGGATTAAAGGCTGGCCAGTGTGGCGTTTTTACTTTTCTGGTCCTCAGGCAAGCTTTATTTATAAAATACAGATGAACTGCCACTACAGAAAGCAGACACTCTTGAAGTAAACTCAAAGTGCCACCCCAGAACACACGTGTAACGAGGAAGCAAACCAGGATTACACAAAGAGATCTAGTAGTTTGGACACATCATGCCAGCTAAATACCTAATCCAGAATAAGGCTCCTAATCCATAACAGGGCCCTACCTCTCTTCAGTTTGATAAAGTTACAATTTATCTGAGAGAGCTACAGGGCAAACTCTGTAGTTAACAGAGTCTGGGTCATGAGACGGTTTTGTTTAAGTGTGGAGTTTTTGGTGTTTCTTTTTTGAGACAGGGTCTTGCTTCCTTCATTAGGCTGGCTGGAATTGAAAATTCTCTGGCCTCAGTCTACTGGGTGCGAGGAACACTGGTGTATGGTATAGCAGCCAGCTCTGATTCATGAGAAATAAGGTACACAGATTCATGCCATCTCTATAACATTGTCCTGATTAGCTTCAACTGTAAGCTTGATCAACCTAGAGTCACCTGGAAAGAGGGAACTTCAGTTTAAGGACTGCCTCCATCAGCTGGGTATTGTGGCGCACACCTTCAATCCCAGCATTCATGAGGCAGAAGCCGGCTGATCATCCGAGTCTGAAGCCAGCCTGGTCTACAGAGCGTTCCATAAGCAATGTTCCTCCTCTATGGCTTCTGCTTAAGTTTTCACTTGTGTTCTGCCCTGACTTCCTTCAGGGATGAACTGCGACCTGGAAGTGTGAGCCAAAGAAACCCTCTCCTTCCCCAAGTTGCTTTGGTCATGGTGTTTATCGTGGCAACAGGAAGCAACCAGGACAGGCATGAAGTGCAAGGTGAAGCAGGCAGTGCTGGCGCAGAAGCTGCAAGCTGCCAGAAGATCCAGCTAAGACTGTTGAGAAAGTGGACACACACTAAACAACAGGTTTAAAGGGAGCTGAGGAAGCCTTCTGTTGACGAAGACCCAGCTAGGACTTTCACAGACAGAAGCCAGTGTCTGGCTTTGTCAAAGGACAGGATGACTCTCTTGTTTGGGGCTTAATATGACTGACGACTTTAAGTTGAAGCCAGCGCTTCTCAGTCATTTAAGAATCAGAGTTAAAGGAGCTGGAGAGATGACTCAGTGGTTAAGAGCATTGCCTCCTATTCCAAAGGTCCTGAGTTCAATTCCCAGCAACCACATGGTGGCTCACAGCCACTTGTAATGAGGTTTGGTGCCCTCTTCTGGCCTACAGACATAAACACAAAACGGAATAATGTATGCATAATAAATACTTTTTTAAAAAAAGAATCAGGGCTGTTGCTGAGAAACCCTGTCTTGTCTTAAAAATCCAAAAAAAAAAAAAAAAAGAAGTTGAGTTAAGCTGGGCGGTGGTGGCACACTCCTTGAGTCCCAGCGCTAGGGAGGCAGAGGCAGATGGATCTTTGAGTTCTAGGGCAACCTGGTCTACAGAAGGAGTTCTGGGACAGCTTGGGCCATGAATAGAGCCTGTCTAGAAACTGCCCCCCCCCCCACCTCACTCACACATAAGTCAGAGTAAGCATCTACCACCTCTGGTTCTTCCAATCTCTCCACTTCTGCAGTGAGGGGTAACTAGAAGGAAAGTGTTTTCCGTGAACAGGAGAGTTGCACAGGTGATTTCCCAGAGGTTGTGACAGCATGCACAGCTTCTTCACAAGCTCAAGCAAGACAGTCCCAGCATGGGAGGAGAGACAGGTACAAAGTTCCATCCTCCATGCTCCTGTGGATGGACACACAAACTGGACCTGATGGGTCTGTGGGGCAGACCCACTGCTCAGGATCCTTTCAAAATATTACTGCTAAGCACAGTAGTATGTTCCTGTTGTCTCAGGTGCTGAGGCAGGAGGATTGCTGGAGCCGGAGCAACATGGTGACATACCATGTTATATTTATACTTAAAAAACCTTTTTCTACTGGTCATTGGCAACACACCTACTCCCAAGAGTTCTGATGGAGATTTACAATGAAATTAATGTTGCTTTCATGTCTGCAAATATAGAAGACATTCTGCACCCAGGAATCACTTCAACTTTTAAACCTTATTATTAAAGAAATGCACTTTACAAATCTGTAGCATCCATTCCCATTACAGACTGAGGAAATTAATGACTTTTTTGTTTTGTTTTTTAACATTTATTTATTTATTAATTATGTATACAATATTTTTTCTGCGTGTATGCCTGCAGGCCAGAAGAGGGCACCAGACCCCATTACAGATGGTTGTGAACCACCATGTGGTTGCTGGGAATTGAACTCAGGACCTTTGGAAGAGCAGGCAATGCTCTTAACTGCTGAGCCATCTCTCCAGCCCTGTAATGACATTTTTGAAAAAAGTTGGCACTTTAGATGTTCTGATTCATGATTTATGAGAAGAGATCAAAGTATTAATATTAACAGGTGTCTCAGATGACTTTGAGGGGCTCAAGGCTTCAATAGAGAAGTAACTGTACATGTGGAAGTAGCAAGAAAGCTAGAACTGGGTGCGGAGCCTAAGGATGTAGCTGAATTACTGTGACCTCATGGTAAAACAGCAGATGAGAAGTGGCTGCTTTGTTTTCTCGAGACAGGGTCTCTCTGTAGCTTTGGAGCCTGTCCTGGAACTTGCTCTGTAGACCAGGCTGGCCTCGACTCCCAGAGATCCTCCTGCGTGCTGGGATTAAAGCCGTGCGCCACCACCACCACCGCCGCCTGGTCAAGATGAGATACAATCTGTATAGTGAGCATTGGCGGAATGTCAACAAAAGACTATCACAGAAGCTTAGCTGATCCGTGGCTGCAAGGGAGCAGCGGCATTGGAAGAAGCTACAGAGAAATCATTCCTAAAAGAAAGAGTTAATTGGCATAGCAACCATCACTGATGTTAAAAACAACAACAATAAAATAAAATAAAACTGCCACAGTCACTCTCTTCAGCAACTCAGCAAGACTTCTCCCAGGAAAACAGCCACACTGGATGAAGGCGCAGATATAGCACTGTTTAGCTTTGAATAACATATTTTTAAATAAAAAACAATCTATGTAACTTTTTTAGACTTAAGCTGCTGCACTCTTAATACAACAAAAGACTATAATTTAAAGAATATAAAAATAAAAAATTTAAAGAAGACAGTGAGTGTTAAAGTTAAAAAAATGATTTTACTCTTTTTGTTTATTAAGTTTAGATTGGCTGGGGTGTGTGCCTGTAAGCCTGGCATTTAGGAGGTGGAGGCAGGAGGATCAGGAGTTCCTGTCTTGAAAACAACAAAATAATTTTTATATGCACTGGAAAACTACAGGATTATATATCTCACTTTATTGTGGTGGTTTGAAACTGAATCAACAATATATCTAAACTGCTTGGCCAATGTTGAATTGGGCCATAATCTCAAATTACAATTCCAAATGCCATTAGCTAGAATGCTGAAATCCTGAAATGTCAATCCCCAAGGTCTACATCTGGAAATGATAATATAAAAAACATATTTGGAGTGGGTACATAGCTAGGTATGCATGGAAGCCCTGCCTTCATTCCCCAGCACCCTAAACAAGATTTTAAAAATTTAAAAAAAATAGTAAACTGGGAAAAAGGGCAAAATTTAAGTGATAAATAAAAAAGGCCAAACAACAAAAATAAAAAATGATATTTAACAAAAGCCACTTCACATAAAGAAAATTTCCAGTTTTAGAAATATTTTAAAGTTCTTTTCACATACCATCTGGGTTTTTTTTTTATTTTGTTTTGTTTTTCAAGACAGGGTTTCTCTATGGAGCCTTGGCTGTCCTGGAATTCACTCTGTAGACCAGGCTGGCCTTGAACTCATAGAGATCTGCCTGCCTGTCTCCCAAGTGCTAGGAGTAAAGGCATGTGCCACCATCACCTGGCCTCATTTGTTTTAAAGAATATAAAAATATTAAAAATTTAAAGATATAGTATTAAGGTAAAGAAAAGATTTTACTCAATGTATATATACAGAGAAGCAGAGTTTGTTATTGTTAGTATAAAACAAAATAGTATTATTATGTTTCACATTTTGATATTTGTGCTTACTTTAGTCACTGAAATAAATTTTTATGACAAACATCTATGTAGTGATATTTTGTTTATGCTTTAGCAAATACAGTTTGCCTGAAGATCAGAGTGTCGCGCTAAGCCACTGGGGATCAGGTGGTGGTGGCTCACACTTTTAATCCCAAAATTTGGAAGTCTTTCGCCTTTAATCCCAGCACCAGGGAGGTAGAGACAGGAAGGGCTATGGCTCCGTGGAGAGAGGGCTGTAAGGACAGACAGAGCTCGGTGCGGGCTGAGGTGCAGTCTGAAGCAGTCAGTCCGAGGATGCAGTCGGTCTGAGGATTCCGTAGAGGTAAAGGTCTCTCTAGTGTCTGACTGCACTGCTTCTCAGATCTCTCGGCTTTCACTCTCTAATATCTGACTCCGGGTTATTATTAAGAACAATTAGAATTCGTACTACACATCTACAATGAAAATACGACTTCCTGCTTTTCCTATCAGTCTCATGGTTACAGTTTTGCCTTTTGAACTGGGATCTCAGCACCCTTATAATGATTTACCTAGCAATTAGAACTGCTGGTAATTAGACAGTGCTTTGCCCACAACTGCTTCCAATAGCTACGTAATCAACCATTTCCCCCAATAAAATAAGTAAAAAGAGTTCAAAGAAAACTGGGACTGTTATACACTGATAATAAATATAAGATGATTTTTAAACTTTGGTCATATAAAAATATATATGTACCAGTAGGAGATGTTTGCTTGGCCAATTAATGTAAAACTGTAGCATATAATTTCGTCCCACTGAAGAATGAGGTACCTGTGGCTGCTAATTGTGATGTGGAGACGATTAAAGTAATACCACTTTACAAAACATCGCTTGAGCCAGAATCAAACCAATCACCACCTGAATACTTAGAACCCAAACCACAGAGAAACATCATCTCCCCACAAATCATTTCAGTGACCTACAGTTGCTAACAGGTTGTATGTTTTGTGCATGAAGATCATATATTACATGAAGCACCCCCACCCCCCAGCCGGGTGGCAAGCCCACAGCCTCACGGGTAGGATGCCAAGCAGGATTATTTTTCCCTTCTCCATCTTTCCTAGAGCATCGTCGCCCAGGTGAGGTCAGTGGTCAGAGACACCTGGCCTGCTTTCCCCTAGCGGAATCCGAGGCTGGGGTCCCCACCCGGGAGAGGAGGCGACGCGCCCCGCACTCTGCCCTAAAGCACAGCAACGCTCAGGTTCTGCTTTCACCGTGTCCGCCGAGCAACGAGGCTGTCAGGAGGGCGGCCGGCGGGAGAGGCTCTGAGCGTCTGCCCCAGCCGAAGCACCCAGGCCGGCCTCAGGCCGCGGCTTCTCCCGCAGTCGGCGCGGGAGAGCGGCCGGGTCCGCCGAGCCGCCGCCTGAGGCCGGCCCACCGAGAGCGCCGCGACCGGGCGAGCCCCGCGCCCCCGCCCGCCGCCGTCACGGGAACCGGGTCCGGCCGCCGCCCCAGAGCCCCGGACGCTCACCGCGCCGCCGGCGCCGCGCCGCTCCTCGCCGCCCGGGCCGCGCTCCGCCGCGCCGAGCTCCTCCGCGCGCCCGCCCCAGCCGCCGCCCGCGAGCTGCCGCCCGCTCGCCCGCCGCGCGGTGCGCCGAGTGCGGGCTTCGGCGGCGGGAGATTTGAGGCCACGCCCGGCGAGCTCGGCGTTATCGGTCTCAGCTGGCGCGCTCCGCCCGCCCTGGAGGAGTTCGCGGGGCGGACAGCCACGGAGGGTGCGTGGAAGCCCGGGCCGCCCTCGCCCCAGCCCCCGCCTTCCCCGCGCCGCCTGTGCGCCTCGGTCGCCACTCGGTGCTGGTGCTCAGCGCGCGCAAAGGCTTCGCGCGGGACTTTAAACCCTCATTTTATAAAGGTTTAAAGAGGGACAACTGTTAATAACTGACTTCAAAAGGCCCTATACAAAGTTGTAGTGCCGCGTGTGACAGTGAACGATAAACCGGTTTTCAGAGTAAAAAGCATACTCTGAGCCTAAAAACCTCAGAAAAGGATGGAAATGAGGCAAAAGGAAAATTGTTTTGGTAGGAAATAATAAACTCAAAATGCTTTCCAAGTTTGACACCCAAGTTCACCTTTCCTATAAGGTACAGTACACAAGTTCATTGTGTATATGATACAAAGGCAAGCAAGAAAAACACCCAAGCTTACACTTGGGATAACTAGTCTTGAGGGATCATGGAGAGGTAAGGGTCCAGGTAAAATATTAATTACAAAGCGCTCGCTGTAAAATCAGAAAAAGAGATACCTTTTCTATAAAAGACTGATTTGGACCAAAACTTCTCAGTTGAATTGAGATCCTTACCCAGATATTTGAATTTCAAATATTGGGCAAATACTCGAAACTATATACAATTTTTGCCAACTGCACCCTCCCCCCTCCCCAATGTGTCGGTAGCTTTTCTTGCTGTTAAAGTCCAAATCCTTGAAGGATTACGGATTAGCAGGCGGCGGACATAGTTAATTAACTGTATGTCCTCGGATCTTTCCTAGGCCATATAGAGATGGGTAGGTGGGTCCCTAGTTTTTTCTAAGGCGCCAGAGATTTCTAAACAGCCAGGTGCCCAGGGCAAGGAGTTAGTGGCAGCCATTGCAATCTATTGAGTGAATCCAGGTGTCAGCAAAGCACCAGGTGAGCGAAATGAAAAGACTCAAGCTGGGCGAAAACTGATGTGGGAGGCCACTTAGTACAACCGAGGCTGTAGCCCGCAGTGCTGACCATCTGTGTAACGGAGGCCCCTGTGATTTAAGCTAGAAAGGTCCTATGGACAGATGGCCCTGCAGGAAGACTGGAATAACCTACCTCCACCCCACCCTTAGCTGCAGGCTGACAAACTCTTGGCAGCCCTTTAACTCCCACAGGATAGGAAAGCAACCCACCTGCTTGATTCAATTTAGGTTGCTCAATGCTCTTCCCCTCCAGCTCCAGGTTAACAGCTCTTCCCTAATTGATCCCACTTTAGGCATTAAATTTTGTTTTGAAGACAGATCTCACTGTGGAGCTCTGGCTGTTCTGGAACTATGGAGAGCAGGCTGGTGTTGAACAATTCGCTTGCCTTTGTCTTCCGAGTGTTGGCATTAAAGGCATGGGTTACTAAGCCGGGCTTTTACGCATTATTTGTAGGTACACACAGAGATTCAGTCCATCAGGGATGCCTGGCTCTCTAACAGAGCAGACAGGCAGATTGTTCTTCAGAGGAAGAGAACTAGACTCTGGTGGAGCCAGCCAGCTGCTAGATGCTCTCGGAGAAAGAATACGATCTTCAAGGAGACAGACCGTTGGGAGGTTTGCCATGCTCCAGCCTCCAGGACTTGACCTACAGCTTGCAAAGAGAAAGGAGGGGGAGGGGGAGCGCACGGGGAAGGAGTGGGAGGATGGGAAACCTTCCTGTCCCAGCCTCTCCATGCTTTCGCTGTAGACGGAAATTCATTCTTACAGCTGAGACCCCGCCAGCGACTTCTGACTCTAGCCTCTGATACCTGCCTTAATTTCATTAGTGACCTGCTGTCTGCAGACTTAAACGCAAGGCTGGCACCCCAAAGGCTTCCTAGTGTTCGGCTGGCACCTGCAGCCTTGCTGAACGCAGAGCAGCCAGTCCCTCAGTTGACATTCGCCGTCACCAAGACTCTCAATTGCTACTTTCCTGTTTGAATTGTTCCCGCATGGCAATTAAGTTTCCTTTAGGTATACACGCACTCCATTCCTGGTGGGCAAGACAAGAACTCATAGAACAGACGGTCCCAATATTGTTTGGGATCCCTTCTAACCAGCTTATTTAGCCTTTTTAACACCTCGTGCAGCTGTTTCCTCAGAATTCAAACGTGTCAGTGCAGTGCCTGCAGAGGCACAGGGAGCTTCAGGGATGAATTTGGGCGCTGTCACTCACGCTGGAGTAGACTTTTGATGATTCACCTGTCACTGAGTCACCCATGCTCCTAAAGTATGTCCTAAACTCATGGCTTCACTAAGCTGGTGGAATCCTCTTTGGTCCACCGTCTGCAGTGAACAGATGTGTTCGTCTCCCAAGGAAGTTACACAGAACATGTGTATCATGTTTATGTACCAGTCTGTTCTTTCCCTTAGATGCTTCACTGTTCCAGTCTCACGTATTTCTGCAGCCTGGCCTACTAGCACTTTGCTTAATGCATCATTAGGTCTGTATCCATCTTTATTCTAATGAATGAAGTGAAACAAAGACATCTAATGGTGAACTGATAGGTATTATAATTTTCTTTTTTTTTTTTTTTTTCTAGACAGGGTTTCTCTGTATGTATCCCTGGCTATCCTGGAACCTAATTTTAAATTTAGGAAGTTGCTGAGTGGTGTTAGTAGTAGTTCATCTTGATTCTGATTTTGAACTAGTTATGAAGCCAGTCCTGATTTGGAAGTCCTAAAGCTCTTGCTTCCACTTCTTAAGTACTGGGGTTACAAGCATGTGCTATGATGGTTTTCTGAAACAAGGTTTCTCTGCGTAGCTCTGGCTGTTTTGGAGCTCACTCTGTAGACCAGGCTGGCCTCGAACTCAGAGGTTCACCTGCCTCTGCCTCCCGAGTGCTGGGATTAAAGGCGTGTACCACCACTGCCTGGTGCAATATTAGTCTTTTCTAGGTTTTTCTTCAAATAGAAAAAAAGAAGCAAAGTTATTTACTGTATTTGTAATATATCCTTTTATAACAGTTCCAAGGCAAATTTTAATTTCAAACCAGTATTTTTAAAAGTATACTTTAAAACTCAATTAAGTTTTTGGGGTCTGCATAGGGTAAAGAATTCAGGCCACACATTTATTGTGTTTTATAAAAAGGAAAGACAGAGTAAAATGCAGCTATTATGAAAGATGAACCATTATACACATATCAAAGGGCTGCTTCCTATCTCTGCATTGACAGTGGCATTGGAGGATTAGCCACTGACTTCTTTCTTTCTGAGACACTCTCATGCAACTCTGGCTGCCTCTGAGTTCACTATACAGTGGGGTGTGTGTGTGTGTGTGTGTGTGGATGACCTTGAACTTCTGATTCTCTTGCTGCTAACCTCCCAGGTCCTGCGATTGATTACAGGAATGCACTACCACACCGACTCTTTCTTTCCAAGTGTTAGAGACAGGACTCAGGGCTTTGCACATTTTAGGCAAGCCCTCTCCCAACTGAGCTACATCCCCAGTCCTCTCCAATTTCATTCACAGTTACGACACAACAGTAAGACACGAAAAACAAAACAAAACCCAACAATATTTCTGAACAATCAATCATGTTCAAGCCCCTACATGGGAAGTAGTAGGTGAATATCTGTAGGAATACAATTTGTTGTCTGCTCCTCCACTCAGAAGTAGCTGTGTGAAAAGAGAGAGAGAAAAGTAAATGTAAGTATACAGTAGCTAGACATGATTAAATACGACTTTCATTTTGCTTTTTGGAGAGAGGGTTTCTGTGTAGCCATAGCTGTCCTGGAATTTACTCTGTACACTAGGCTATCCTCGAACTCACAGAGATCTGCCTGCCTCTACCTCCAAAAGCTGAGATTAAAGGCATGTGCCACCACTGCTTGGCAAGACATTGTTCACACGGAGTGTGTATATGAATATATACACAAGATATGTATGTATATGTGTGTGCGCGCATATATATATCTTGTATTTTGACCGTATTTTCTATCTATACCCTCTTTGTTTCTTCCTAAACAGTTTTGCTTCTTCTTTGATGTCATATACATAACACACACAAACGATTTGATGTATGTTAAACTGCACAGCTTGAAACAGTATTTAAGGGGACTAATTAAAACAAACATCTGCAGTGTAGGCTGGAGATGTAGCTCACAGGTAGAGCACATGCTGACACACACAAGGCTTTGGGTCAATTTCCACGATGTAAAGATGTGTTGCTTTGCCTGCCTAAGGCACCTGATTGGTCTAATTAAAAAGCTGAATGGCCAATAGCTAGGCAGCAGAAACAAAAGGAAGTTCACATTTAGATTTGGGACCCATTCTAAGATATCTCATAAATGTGCAAATATTGTAAAATCTGAAAAGCTGCCCATCCAAAGCATTTCAGATAAGAAATACTCAACCTGCATCACTATACAGTGTACAAAATATTAAAAGCAATCTATTTTGGTTGAGACATAGCATGTTATTTTACTTCCAATGAAGTATTTGCCAAGGTATATAATAAACTAAAATAGTTTTAGACTTTAAAAAAAAAAACCAAAGGCTCCATTTGCTTTTTGAAGATAGGTTTGTACACTATAGCCTAAGCCGGCCTCAAATTTGCAGCAACGTTCTTGCTTCAGCCTCCCTAGAACTGAGATTACAGGTGTGAGCTACCACACTTAGAAATAATCACGTTGTAAAAGAGTGTATTATTTTCAGGCAAATGTACACTGCAGATTATACCAAGTAGCTCTAGGACCTACATCCTAACATATGCACATAAAAATTATAAATTTTTTTTTTTTTTTTTTTTTTTTTTTTGGTTTTTTGAGACAGGGTTTCTCCGTAGCTTTGGAGCCTGTCCTGGAACTCACTCTGTAGACCAGGCTGGCCTTAAATTCACAGAGATCCTCCTGCCTCTCTGCCTCCTAAGTGCTGGGATTGAAGGTGTGCAGCACCATTGCATGGCTGATTATAATTCTTTTTTTTTTTTTTTTAAAGAATATTTATTTATTATGTATACAATATTCTGTCTGTCTGTCTGCAGGCCAGAAGAGGGCACCAGACCCCATTACAGATGGTTGTGAGCCACCATGTGGTTGCTGGGAATTGAACTCAGGACCTTTGGAAGAGTAGGCAATGCTCTTAACCTCTTGAGCCATCTCTCCAGCCCCCTGATTATAATTCTTGAAGTATGTTTTTTAATCCATTTCTATTATGTAGAATTAATTATATAAACTTAATTATGTAAACTACACCTGCAATTCCAGCCCTCAGGAGGATGAGGTAGGGGAGGCTGCTGTTAGCTTGAGGTCAGCCAGGCCTACATATCAAGACCTGGTCTCACAAAAACAAACCACAAAAAACCTTCTAAAACAGGTATTTCAAACTAGAAATATTGTGATACAATCAGTTTGAAGTAGTGAATTTATGGACCACTTGCCTAGCATAGGTGAACCCCTGGGGGTTCAGTTCCCAGGACTGCCAAAAGAAACAAAATGATATATTAGGGGGGGAAAAAAGACTTGTTTTAAAACTTCAACTTTTATTACTCTTAAAGAACAAATCTGTTTTTAGTTTTCTTTGGTATGAGATATAAAAACAATTTTAAAAAATCAGAAATATTAAAACTGCTAACTTTAAAGTGGGCAGTGGTAGCAGAAGCCTGTAATCCCAGCACTCAGGGGGCAGAGACAGGCGGAGCTCAGAGTCTGAAGCCAGCAGTGTCTCCTAGGTGAGTTCCAGACAGCCAGAGAAAGACCAGACCAGACCAGACCGAAAGATCCTGTTAACTTTAAGCTTCAGGTCTATCCTACTTTTTTCTTCACCAAGTAATTTGTAAGTTCTTACCCCTGTGTCTGTCCAGTCCACACTTAGAACTTTGTCTTCATGAGCAGCGAGATCATAGAGAGGAGCCTTACAACTAAAGATGAAAACACACACGTTACATGCATGCAGTGTTTTAGTACAAACATACAATCACTAATACTTCTCTTAAAACTTTACTGGATTTTACTCAAGAAAAATGCTATTTAAATGCAAAAATTTATTCACAATAAGGTCAATTTCACACTTTCATACTTTATATTTCTATCCCAAATCTTTTCCTTAAGTTTGATGTTTATATTCCTAAATACATAAAAGTCAGATGGGCAACAGACACAATCAAATCAAAACTCTCAAATTTCCCTCATAAACCTATTTTTCTAAAATATAAAAACAGCCACTTAATTATTTTGTGTATCGGCGTTTGCTGTGCACCATGCACTCAAGCAGGGCCACAGCGGTCAGAGTTCCAGATTTCGGCTCCAGCACCCACATGGTGACCCATAACCATCCCGTCCTGCAGGGGATCCAGATAAAGTATAAAGTCCCCAATGCTAAGACTACCAGCACGCCCAACACCGTTCACCTTGTTTGTCTAGGTTCCAGGGTCCTCATGTGTACGAGGCAAACACTCTGCCTGCAGCCCAATCCTGGGCTTTTTTGAGTATTAGTATTTGTCACATGAGGTAGTATGAACCAAACCTGGGTCTTCTGGAAGAGCAGCAAGTGCTCTTAATTGCTGAACCATGCTTTCAAGTCCCAACATTTACCTTCTTGTGTCCCATAGCTTGACAATGTTATCTAGAGAGCCTGAAATCAGCTGCTGTTCGTGGGTAGGAGACCACTTCACCGATGTTACCCAGCCTGTATGTGAGGTGAGGGACAGCAACACCAAAGAACCATCTGAAAGGAGACAAAGAGTGGTTTGAGGAAAGAGAAGCAGAAGACACCGAAAGAATTTTCACAGAAACTTATCTTTTTGAATATTCTCCACTGGATACAACATACCTTTAGTTCGGGGATCCCACAGTCTAATATGCCTATCTGTGCTTCCAGAGGCCAAACGTTTACAGAGGGGAGAATAGGAAATACAATTAAACACTTTATTTCCTGTCTGAAAATAAAAGGAAAGAACATTTAACTGAAGAGAAATTTATTACTGAAAGTATCAATGTTAATTAGAGGAACACCAAAATTAAGTCTTACCAAAGTTGACTTAAGGCCACCAGACTCAACATCCCACACTCTAATTGTGTGATCCCAAGATGCACTGCAGATTTCTTCAGTATCTGACCAAAGCACCGAGGAAATTGCTTCGGTGTGGCCAGAGAGGGTCACCAAGGGAGTCTAGAAATAAAAGGCCCCCAAAAGGGAAAAACATCTTCACCACAGAGTAACTGAAACAAGAGTAGATTTCAGGGCCAGCTGTGGTGGCGCACACCTTTATCCCACCACTCAGGAGGCAGAGGCAGGTGGATCTCCTGTGTTCCAGGCCAGCCAGGGATACATAATGATACCCTGCAAAAATAAAATAAAATAAAATAAAATAAAAAAGACGTTAATGTCCAAAGTAGATAGGCCAGATTGTTTGCCCAGTAGATTATTTTGTTTTTATAGTAATCCTCCAAAATAGATATTTCTGTCTTTATCTTATATATGAAGGGGCTCAGTGGATAAGTGTCAGCTGTCAAGGCTGATGACCTAAGTTTAATCAAGGGACCCAGATGGTGGAAGGAGAATCAATTCCCATAAATTGTTTTCTGACCTTACATATATGACATCACACACACAGTAACACATATCACATAAACTAAAAATTGAAAAAGAAAATCTTGAAACTACTGGTTTCTACATATAAACAAGCTAGAAATATGACCAGGGATTTCACAGTTCAGTATCAAAGCGCTAATTAGGGCTTAAATTATATTCTACTGTATATAAACAAAAACAAAAATACAGTACTACATAATTTCTTGTCTATTTTTACAGTGTTTCATATAGCCAATGCTGGCCCCTAACTCACTATGTAATTGAAGTTGGTCTTGAACTCCCAGTTCTCCTGCCCCTACCTCCCTAGTGCTGGGATCATAGGCATATGGCATTATGCCCAGCTCTAAATGATATACTTTATTTAAAGTAAGTCAGGGGATAGAGAGATGGCTCAGCAGTTAAGAGCATTGGCTATTCTTCCAGAGGACCTGGGTTCAATTCTCAGCCACTCACATGACAGTCCCAGAGGATCTGATGCCTTCTTCTGGCCTCCTCAGGCAACAAAATGCATATAATATAGAAATACACCCATACTCATAAAAATAAATACATTTTAAAATAAATTTATATATAAGTTAGTACATAGCTGGATGCAGTGAGGCAAGCCTTGTAGTTTTGGGTACTGGAGAGGTTACAGCAAGAGAAATGCTTGAGCCCAGAAATTTTAGGTCAGCTTGGGCTACACACGAGCTCTTCTTGCTTTCAAAGAGGCATAAATTAAGTATGTTAGATAATGCCAGCCAGTTATAGCTCTAAAAAAAAGTCATTATCTCAAGTACTTGTAGGCACGTGGAACCCAAAGTTGGGAAACTTACAACACCTAACATTCAACAACAAGGAACACGGGCACAGCATCTGTCTAGCATACATGAGGTGCTAAATTCAATCCTTTCCTTAAAATTCTAATTTGTAAGCATGTGTCTCATTCATAGCTTTTAAACATGTTTTACTCAGAGATCCACCTGTCTCTGCCTTCTGAGTGCTGGGATTAAAGGCATGCAGCACCACTGCCCAGCACGCTTAAGCTTCTTTATGTATGTTAAACTTTAATTAAAAGCAAACATAAAACCAAAACTATACTGATTTCAGTGAGAAAATCTGTGATCATCTTATTTTAACTTTTTTAAAAAATATTTATTTATTTATTATGTATACAATATTTTGTATGTGTGTATGCCTGCAGGCCAGAAGGGGGCACCAGACCCCATTACAGATGGTTGTGAGCCACCATGTGGTTGCTGGGAATTGAACTCAGGACCTTTGTAAGAGCAGGCAATGCTCTTAACCACTGAGCCATCTCTCCAGCCCTTGTTACAGGAAATTGTGAGCTGCCATTCGGGAATGAGAAATCAACCTGGGTCCTCTGGAGCTAGTGGTCTATAGTGCATCTTATTTTCAACAGTTGTATACTTATGTTAGTGATGACTATAATAACTAATGTATGGTCACATGCTCAATGGCATAGCTGACTCACCATTTTCCTTTCCATTAGATAAATAAGGTTAGATAGCATAACAAACACCTTTCTATCAAAACGGGATCAAAGTCAAGGTCATAAAAGCAGAGAGTAGACTAGTCATCGCCAGATTTGGTAGAAATGGGAAAATATCAGTCAAAGAGCACAAACTTTGTTATGAAAAAAATTGAAGATCTAGTGCACCGTGGGAGGTGATGGACATAGTAATATGAATATGATAATCATTATGTATATCTAATTACATCAAATATATTCAATCACTATTTGTCAGTTAGATTTAAGGTGGAAGAAAAAAAGTCAGGTATAGTGGCACAATCTTGAATCCCAGCAAACAGGAAGCTGAAGAGCTACTCTGAGACCAGTCCAAGCCAGTGAGTTCCAAATTAGCCTGAGCTACACAGCAAGAGTCCGTCTCAAACTAAACAAACTTTGTTTAATGAGATCTAACTGCTAAACAATAGAATTAAATTTCACATTAATAATTTCTAGAGATTCAGGATACAACTAGCAGCTCTAAAATGAATTTTATCTTCAGTATATGAAATAAATAGTACTAGACAGTCAGATAATGACTGTCAATCAAGAGTTAATGATTAAAATGTACCATGATAACCCATCACTCTGTAAGCTTGATTCAGATATTACACTATCCAAATTCTCAGAAACATGTAGCAACAGTATATACTGAAGCAAAGCACAGTCAGGGCTGAAGCATCAAGATCAAAAAGAGCACAACCAGGAGGTGAGTGGGGAGCTCGCTCAGCAGGTAACAGCACCGACTGCTCCTCAGAGAACCAGAAACACCAATGCACATAAAATAAAAATAATTAATTAAAAGAGAGATTTGCTGAATTATCACACTTTCAAACAGACCAAAGCCAAATATAGTCAATGCTCACAAATATTTTTACAGCCAGACTTACAGAAAACGACAATTAGTCAAATGCAGAAAATAACTCATCATGGGATGCCCAGCTCCAATGGATACATCTACAACACAACTGCGGTACTTAAGGCTCAGGGAACATAGTAGAAGAGGGGACAGAAAGACTGTTAAAAGCCCAAGGACCAGGAAATCTGAGATTGCATCTCTTAAAAATGACAGGGAAGCTTCATCAACGACAGCCTCAACAACAGGGCTGCCTAACTAAGACCTGGACAAGGACACTATCACTAGCCACGCTAACACGGAGGGAGGGAATCTCATGGGGCCTCGCCCCTAGACAAAGAACTACAGGCAACTAAGGAGTGAGAATGATAGAAATATTTTCTTCCTGAGATGTTTCTTAATTGTTTATTCAATACTAAGTGGTCAGTTCTGAAATCTATATATATAAGAAACACTAAAGGGACTCAGTAGGTTGTATTTATAATATTTATGTACTTAATACACATGTAGGTAACAATAATAAATAAAACAGAGGCCAGGAATTTGGGGGGATGTATACATGGAAGGAGTTGGAGGTTGGATAGGAAAGGGAGAAAATGATGTGATTATTATTTTAATTAAAACAAAAACAAACTTACCCTTGTTAGTCCCAATTGCTCTGTTTTCTGCTTCTTTCTTGGCCGATTTGTGGATTCTTCTATTTCATCTTCTTCATCTGTAGGAACTACATCATAAAGAATACTATTTAATATTGAAAAATTTAGTTACTATTAATGATAAACTTCAAGAATGTCCTACATTTTGGGTACACAGTTTTCTTTTTTGACTAATAAGGGAATGTATATTCCTTGTTGTTTTGGTTAACACAAAACTGTATATAAACATTCTATCTGACCACTGGGGACTGTAGCAGTGGTAAAGCACCTGACCAGCACGCACACAGTCCTAGACTCAATTCTTAGAAACAGAAAAAGTAAAAACATTTCCTGGATTGGCAATCAAACATGGACAAAGACTGTTTTTTTTTTTTTTTTAAAAATAAAAGCAGCCGGGTGGTGGTGGCGCACGCCTTTAATCCCAGCACTCGGGAGGCAGAGGCAGGCGGATCTCTGTGAGTTCGAGGCCAGCCTGGTCTACAAGAGCTAGTTCCAGGACAGGCTCTAAAAAAAAAAAGCTGCAGAGAAACCCTGTCTCAAAAAACCAAAAAAGCCGGGCAGCGGTGGCGCACGCCTTTAATCCCAGCACTCGGGAGGCAAAGGCAGGCGGATCTCTGTGAGTTCGAGACCAGCCTGGTCTACAAGAGCTAGTTCCAGGACAGGCTCCAAAGCTACAGAGAAACCCTGTCTCGAAAAACCAAAAAAAAAAAAAAAAAAAAAAAAAAAAAAAAAACAAACAAAAAAAAAAAAAAAACCAAAAACCCAAAAAAAGCATATTTAAAAAACTCAAAATTAAACAGTTTGAAATCTTACTGTTTTTATGCTCATTGTTAAAAATATGGACCATTTTATCAGAATGATGAAAGCTGTTTCCTGTTCAATTCAGACTAAGTTACTATGGCAACATTATATTTATGCTATGCATAAAATAATGTAAACACAGGTTAGTAGATGTACTTTAGCCATGCTTAATCTCACTAATTTCCTTTTTTTAAAAAATAAAATGCTTTATAGTTGTTTTGTAGTGCTAGAGATCCAAGCTAGAGCCAGGCAAGTACTTTATCAATGAGTTATATATGTCCAGGTCCTTGGATGCTTTTTAATTTTTTTTTATTTTGGAAAAATCTTTGTTATAAACATCATTTAATCAGGTAGAATACTAAGACTGAAAACTATAGATGTTAATATTTTGTAACTTTCATGAATATTAATTTATTTTTCCTAACTAGATTATAAATCCCTTAACAGTAATAGCTGTACCAAACAGTATCTCATTACCTGATAGCATCAAAAAATAAGACTTTTCATAAAAGGAAAACAACTGAAACTACATTCTTCTTCAAAAATTGTTTGCTTTAAGCATTTTTGTAACATTTACTAATATGTATATTTTCTGCCACATTACACATAATTATTTAAAGTTGATTAAACTGGTTCTGAACTCATTAACTACTTTGTGAGATTTAATTGGGGTCTGAACTGTAAACAGCAATTCCATCAGAAGTAATGGGGTCTTTTGATCTTTTCACATATATAGCTGTTAGGTCTCAAAGTTTACGAATGTGTGTGGGTTTGTCCCGTTCCTTTTGTTCCCATCAGTATTTCCTAACCTCTTTTAAGAACCTGTCCTCTCCTTCATCTGTATTTTCAAAATAAGCTGGTATGGCAGTGCATGACTGTAATCCCAGCATGAAGAACGCAGAGGCAAGAGGATCACAAGTTTGAAGCCAGATGGTTTATATGGTTAGTGCCAGGCTTTAGGACAGTGAGGGATCTATAAAAAGATCCTGCCTCAAAAAGAAAATTTCAAAGACATTTTTATGTGTATGTATGTTTTGCCTGCATTTATGTGTGCATACCACATATGCCTGGTGCGCAGGAGCCAGAAGAGGGTGTCAGATCCTCTGAAACTGGTGTGCTCTTAATCACTGAGCCATCTTTCCAGTCACTCAAAACTCATTTTTAAGTGACTTAAGATGAGTCAAAACTACTCAAAAAATAACTTCCAGGTTTTTTTTTAATTAATTTTTTTTTAATTAAGTGCATTCTCAGATCTAAGATAATATATATAGTGACTGTCAAATAAAAAGGTGGTAGAGTTCAAAAAAGAATCAAAAAACAAAACATAAATATACTAATTTGTCTTCATACTATACTTCTTTTTGTATATACTAAAATACTTTGGTCTATTTTTACAGCAAATATGAGAAGTAAAAGTTTCACTAAAATTCTAGAAACATGATTAATAAGTCAAAGTACAAAAAAATATTTATACCTGTAGACCAGATCTTTAGCATCTTATCCCAGGAGCCACTGCAAAACTAGATACATATGAAGGAGAAAGCATATGTAATAACTTACATTATTTGCCCCTTGCCCCCATTTTTACTTTCCAAATTTTGCTTTGCTTGTTTCATCTCTGTACACAGCTCTGTGATCTTTACTACTAGGTGATCATACTCGGCTTCCCAGTCTTCTGGAAGCTGTGGCCTTGATCTCCCTGTGTCCCACACGGCTGCTTAGATCAGAGTGGGCAACTAACCTATTGTTCTGCTTCTAGCACCTTTACAAATAAATACCGAGAAATAAAGTTAGACTTTTCCTAGGGGAAAGACAACAGATTTCCCTGCAAGGGACAAGGGATAAAACTAGAGAACACTGGAATACAGCTCAAAACCAACACAAGTGACTTGGGAACACATAAAAAGTTGAGGTGTGCCAGCTACATTTAGCCCCCATTTCAGAGCTTTGAGGCCCAAATGCATTATCACTTTCTTGTTCTGACTTGTTTATTCTTTCTTTGGCCATCACAATCAAATTTTCTCTTGAGTTTTTAACAAACTGAAGATGAGTTTCTGCCCATGTATAAGCAAAATATAGATCTAACTTCCTAGTCAAAAGACAAGAATGGTTAATTCATGTAAATCTGTACTCAACAACATATAATCTCTGTGACTCAAGATAAATCATAAACCTTTATCTTTGAGTGCATAAACATTATTTGTTACTCAAAGTTGCAGAACACTCTTGGATCTGGAATTCTCCAATGCAGCAAAGGGAACTTTCAAATGCTAAGAGGGTCTACAACCCTTCAGAAGGCAATGAGGTTATTACTTTTTGGTTTGTATCCATTTTGTTATAATAAATACTAGGTCAGGCTGGGCATGGTGGCTCATGCCTGTAATCCCAGTTTTCAGAAGGAGGCAGAAGCAGGCCAATCAAAAGGGATATGAGGCCAGACTGGACCACATAAGTAGAATTCCAGGACAACCTGGGCTCCAGTGAGAACCTGCATCAAAGAACAAAAATAACAGACTGATGATTTAGTTTCAGGTCAAGTACAAGATGTATGTTAACACTAATAATAAAATAAGCCGTTAACATTAGTCTTAGTGTGCTAAAGCTTGGGTATCATCTAGATGTTTAATAGATGACAGCACTTTAAGAGAATTTGGTAAGGGCAGGAGAGATGGCTCAGAGGTTAAGAGCACTGACTGCTTTTCTAGAGGTCCTGATTTCAATTCCCAGCAACCACATGGTGGCTCATGAGATCTGATGCCCTCTTCTGGTCTGCAGGCATACATGTAGTCACAACACTGCACACACAATAAATAAATAAATCTTAAAAAAAAAGGAATTTGATGAATTAAAAAAATTGTCAATGACTATTATCTAAGATTATGTAAAGAAATTACTAGTTTATTTGGTAGCTCGTGCTCGCTTGCCCCCCCTCCCTCTGTAGCCCTGGTTGTCCTGAACTCACCCTGTAGACCAGGTTGGCCTCAAACTCAGAGATCTGCCTGCCTCTGCCTCCCGAGTGCTGGGATTAAAGATGTGCACCAACACCACTGGGCTTATTCCAATTTTTAAAATGTAACTTATAGAATATAATAAAGACAGATATCTAAAAGAAGTAAATCAAATAAATATATCTATCTTATTGTATTTACTTTAGATCTACAGTCTTAATATTTTTTAGGCTCTGATTGTTATGGAAGTTAGAAAATCATTAGGACTACACATGTATGAATACATAAAATGTTTACTCAGCTGCTTACATTCTAACTCAACACAACAGTGGCAACACACTGGCTACCCACTTTGGTTCCTGAGCTGTTGACCGCTATGGAGTCCACACTCCCAGCATGACCTCTGCAGCAGTGCAGGGCTTTCACTTTGTTCTTCTCCACGTTCCATTCCCATAAGAGAACCGTCTGGTCCATCGAGGCACTCAGTAGCAAGCAGGACAAACTGTCTGAAGACGAGAGAAAACAAGAAACAAGTTAGTACAAAGTCTTAACTGCATCTTATTTTTTAATCACTCAGCATTTTTGTGACTGCTTTTGAAAGAGAGTTATCATAGTAAAGAGGAAGAAAATGAATCTGCAATCCCAGCCCTCAGGAGGCCCAGGCAGAAGGGTGGCAGTAAGTTCCAGACCAGCCTGGGCTGTACAGTGAGATCTTGTGACCATACCACCCCTGCTGTCGCCAAAAAGAAAGGATTCTTTAAAAAGTAGGAAAAATGTGTTCAATATACTTAATAACTAGAACATGTACAGATAATTTTAGTAAAGATTTACTTCTGTAAATTCCTGGATATGGAGGTAGTAACATAGCTCAGCGGCAGTGTGCTTGACCAGCACACACAAAATCCTGGGTTTAGATTCCAGGACCAGGCAGAAACAAACAACAATCTATGGCTTTAAAAATTATTAATTCTTGCTGGGTGGCGGTGATGCACGTCTTTAATCCTAGCCCTTAGGAAGTAGGGGCAGGTGGATCTCTGTGAGTTTGAGGCCATTCTGGTCTAGAGTGAGTTCCTGGATAACCAGAGCTACACAAAATACTAAAACCATAGAAACACACACACACACACACACACACACACACACACACACACACACACACAAGTGCTTCTTTGCGGCTTCTTTTTTTTGTTTTTCCTTTTTCCTTCCTTCCTTCCTTCCTTCCTTCCTTCCTTCCTTCCTTCCTTCCTTCCTTCCTTCCTGTGTCCCCCCCCTCCCCCCCCCCCCCGAGGGTTTCTCTGTAGCTTTGGAGCCTGTCCTGGAACTTGCTCTGAGATCAGGCTGGCCTTGAACTCATTACACTTCTTGAGTACTACATGTCTGAAAGACTTAGGTATACCATGAAGCATTTTTCACCCAATCATTCTTTTACTAGACTAAAATTAGTTCAATTTTAAACTCTTAGGATTCCTCTTACGTATAATCCTACCTTTTTTCACCCAAGCCACATCTTTCACAACATCTGTATGTCCCACAATTGTCATTATTGACTTTCCTTCCAAGGACCAGATCCGAGAGGTTTTATCATAAGAACCAGACAGGATCCTATAATAGGAAGAAATACTATGAAATACAATAAGATGACGTTTGAAGTCCTGAAAACCAATTGTTTCTTTGGCGATGGCAAAGTAAACTCCTCTTTAACATGAAGAACAAGATGTCAAAGTATAACAGCAGCTCAGATGAAACAATATTCTGAACCACTGAAACAATGAGATTTCACTTTTATTGTTGAAAATGCTCTAAATTTCAAAGCAATACAACTATTTGTAAAGCCTAACATTCTTAATTAACCACTGAATACTACTCAAGGGAAAAACAGGAAGGGGATATATATAGCTCAGTGGTCAGCACTTGTCCAGCAAGCAGAAGACTCTCAATCTGATGTCCAGAACCACAGACACACACACCCCCTACAATAACAAAGCAAAAAGGAAAATCATGAAGATTAAAAGAAAAACTAAGCCTTGCATGGCAGCACACCTTTAATCCCAACACTTGGGAGACAGAAGCAGGATGATCTCTCTGCACTTGAGACCAGCCTGATCTATATAGGAAGACAGCTAGGACTACACACACACACACACACACACACACACACACACAAGCACGCGCGCATGCATCCTAAAACAAAACACATAATAATAAATAAAAATAAAATGGCCCCGATAAAGGAAAGACAGAAGTAAGGTACTCCTCTGATCAACTCCTAAGGTATTTTTCTTTAAGTAAAGCCAGTAGGATTAGGATCAGTAGTAGCCATTTGCTTTAAGACAGTGGTTCTTCGGGCTGTGGTGGTGCACGCCTTTAATCCCAGCACTTGGGAGGCAGAGGCAGGCGGATCTCTGTGAGTTCAAGGCCAGCCTGGTCTACAAAGTGAGTTCCAGGACAGGCTCCAAAGCTACAGAGAAACACTGTCTCAAAAAAAAAAAAAAAAAAAAAAAAAAAAAAAAAAAAAAAAACAAAAGTCTCTCTAGTGGCTGGCTGCTCTACTTCTCTGATCTTTTGATCTTTCAGCAAGACTGTGGTTCTTGCCCGGTGGTGGTGGTGGTGCATGCTTTTAATCCCAGCACTTGGGAGGCAGAGGCAGAGGCAGAGGCAGAGGCAGAGGCAGGAGGATATCTGTAAGTTCGAGGCCAGCCTGGTCTGCAGACCAAGTTCCAGGACAGGATCCAAAGCTACAGAGAAACTCTGTCTCGAAAAACCAAACCAAACCAACCAATCAACCAAACAATCCCCCAAAAACAAACAAAAAAGAAAAAGAAAAAAAAGACAATGGTTCTTAACCCATGGGTCGAGACCCCTTTTGGGGGGTCACATATCTGATATCCTGCATATCAGATATTTCCAATTCAAAACACTAATAAAATTACAATTATGAAGTAGCAGGTCACCACAACATGAAGAACTATATTAAAGGGTCACAGCATCAGAAAGATTGAGAACCGGTGCTCTAAGACATTCGTCCGTACCTCCTTGACTTCAGGCTGCCCATGTTAGCCCTATGGTAGCATGTCTGAATCTTCGTGGTGGTAAGTTAGGGAGATCTGCAGCCATAAACATTAATTTTTTCTCCTCTATGAAGCAGTGTGTATCTGTGGTCTTAAGTATCAATGACTGCTGACTTATATAAATACAAATATCACAACATTTTGAAACAAAGAAAATCTAATAATAAGCACTTTTTTCTTCCTGAATACACTGACTGCAAATGCCTGTTTGGTATGGTCACCAATACACACAGCACAAAGTTGCTTTTATGAAAAAAAAGGAATCAGAGAGAAACAGTCACACTGTGGATGACAAAGACTGAAGGATGTACACAAGAAAACAAAAGTCGGGCTGCAGAGATGGCTCAGGTTAGGAGCACTGATTAGAGGTTAGGCTCACAACCATCTATGATGAGATCTGGTGCCCTCTTCATACATGCAGGCAGAACACTGTATACATAATTCATGAATCTTAGAGAAGGAGAGAGAGGAGAGAGAACGGAAAGCATACTCCCGTGGCATACCATTCTTCTGTCCCTTCAACTGCGCTGATCCAGTCATCATGGAACATACATTGCTCTGGCTGGGGTGCGGTGTATTTTTCCACATATTCTAGTTCCACAACCTCTTCCTAGTCACACAGAGAACAGAAAACAAATCAGGGGACAGTTTCAAAATATTACTTTGAAGACAGAAAATTTGGGAGCCACTTAAAAAGTCAAGGTTCTCTTTGGCCTCAGATTCAGTTAAGAATATAAAAATTAGTAGCCTCAGAAAACTTACATTGAAAAGTGGGAATAAGAGGGGAGCTTTAGAAAACATTTAGTTTTATCTTTAATTATGTGTATGTGCATGGGCACATGTGCATGAGGACGGGTGGAGGAGAGAGGCACTGTATCCGTATCCCTTTGGAGCTGGAATCATAGGCAGTTGTCAGCTGCCCAATGTGGGTACTGGGAACTGAACTCAGGTCCCCTAGAAGAACAGCAAGCACTCTTAACCACTGAGCCTTCTCTCTAGCCCCCAAAAGAGAGACTTTATGTAAGAAAATATTTAGATAAACAAAAATTCAAGCGTATTTTGCAGTGAGGAGAGAACTGTTCAGGATGATGAGAGAGCTCTGGAGACGGGCAGGGGTGACAGAACTGTGTTCAGGATGATGGGAGAGCTCTGGAGACGGGCAGTGGTGACAGAGAACTGTGTTCAGGATGATGGGAGAGCTCTGGAGACGGGCAGGGGTGACAGTTGCACAGCACCACACCTCACATTACTCAGCTGTACACGTAAAAATGGATAAAGTGTTAAGTTTGCTCTTACATATTTTATAACATTTTAAAAATCACAAAATATAGAACTTACAAATTATATCCTAAACAATTTATTGCATTCATTTATTTTTGTCGAGTGTGCATCCGTGCATTCCACTGTGTACATGGAGGTCAGAGGACAACTTGTAGGAGTTGGTTCTCTCCTTCTACCACGTGGGTCCTGGGGTGAACTCAGGTCATCAGGCTTTGTGGCCACCACCATCTTGCTGATTCCAAATATTCCTTTTGTTTTTCTTGTTCCAGACAGGATCTCACTATATGACCCTGGTTAGTTTAGAACTCATATGGAGACCAGGCTGGTGAACTTACAGAGACCTGACCACCTCCGCCTCCTGAGTGCTGGGATTAAAGGTATGCACCATTACTCTTGGCTGTATTCCTTTTGTTTTAGATTTATTTTTATTTTGTATCTTGCCTGCATGTATATGCAGTGCCCAAGGAAGCCAGAAGGAGTTAGATCCCCTGGGACTGAGTTACTGACAGTTGTGAGTCACCATGTGGGTGTTGGGAATTGAACACAGGTCCACTGAAGAGTAGTTAGTGCTTTTAACCACTTAGCTATCTGTCCAGCTCCTGGTGATAGTCTTAGTTATAAAAACAACATTAAAGAAAGTTTGCTGGGTGTGGTGCACACCTTTAATCCCAGTACTCAGGAAGCAGAGACAGGCAGATCTCTGTGAGTTTGGGACCAGTCTGATCTAGAGAGTGAATTCTAAGACAGCCAGGGCTGTCTTGAAAAACAAAACAAAACCACAAACAAACAAAAAACAAAAGAAAGTTTAAAAACTATAGGGTATCACAATCACTTTATCACTATAACCTAACCCACATTTTCTGAGATATGTACAATTATGCTGTATTCCTGTATGTATGTATATGTGTATGTGTGTATTATATGTATCACTTGTTATTCCTTTTCTTACTCATGCTTTTACAAATTTAAAGAGTAGATTAATTCATTTTCTAAAATAAAATATTCTTAGAAGGGGTCTAAAGGATGACTACACAGACACATAAGTTCAAATCTGTGAGTGAGCAAAGGCACTTGCTAGCAGGCCTGAGGTCGTAAATTCGATCCCTGGGACCCACAGGAGAGCACTGACTCCCATTCTCCCACTAATTGTTCTCCTTCTTCACATGCAGGCTGTGGCACCTACACACACCATATAATAAGTAAATAAGTAAATGTAATTTTAAAACGTTTTCTGAGACACTTAAAAAAGTCAAAAGGCCAGGTGGTGGTGGTGCCCTTTAATCACAGAACTCTGGAGGCAGAGGCCAGCCTGGTCTGCAGAGCACATTCCGGAATAGACAGGGATACACAGAGAAGCCTGTCTTGAAAAACAAACAAAAAACAACCAAAAAAAAGAGGGCAAAATAGTCTTGGGTGTTAAAAACAATTGAAGCTGATTCTATGAGCAGTTACTTAAAATATTTAGTAATATATTAAATCGAATATATATCCAGTACTTGTATTTACCGATGAAATGTTTTCCAGTTCCATGTGTTTGACCAAGGGCATTCGAAGAAACTGGCCCTTGATAAGGAAATCGAACTCGACATGTTTGTGGAGCTCTGCAAAAGAGTAAGGGTTTTAAGAATATCAGTGTCATATGTATGGGAGCCCCAAAGCAATCACGTCTGCAGTACCCATTGCTGTCCAGTTGTTCCACAACTTCTCAGGGCTCATGTAGTACACCGAATGACTTGTTTTCGTTAAGACAAGGTCTCTCTGTGTAAAAGCTCTGGGTGTCTTGGAACTTACTGTGTAGGCCAGGCTGGACTCAAATTCACAGAGATCTGCTGCCTCTGTCTCCCGAGCACTGGGATTGCAGATGTGCACCACCACTGCTTGGCTGATTTCTGGCTTTTTGAGACAGGGTCTTTGGAACTCACTATGTAGACCTGGCTAGCCTTGAACTCACAGAGGTCCACCTGACTGTGCCATCTGAGTGCTGGGATCGAAGGTGTGCACCACCATGCCACTTGGCTACATGATTTCTAAAGAACCAATACACTTTTCTCTTAACTTATACTTGGTTTTAAGGTGGTATAATTATTTTAGGAGTCTAGGGGGTTGAGCCCAGGTTATATGTATGCTAAGCACTCGTTCTAACACTCAATTAACTACACCCTATTAATCTCATCTTTTTTTTTAAAGAATGGTTTATTGAGTACACTACAAGAGATCAACAGACTAGACAGTAGCTTGAATACCACCTGAAGCCCATTCTTTGAGTTTTAAAAGATTCCGTTCTACAGAAAATTTACAACATCCATAAAAATATAAGTAACATACACCCTGTTTTAATACTAAACAACTCATCAATAATTTCTATTCCTGTCTCCATTCTCTTGCTAGCTTCTTTTAAAGCAACCTCAGAAACCATACCATTTTGTTTGTAAATGGCTTTATTATGTGTCTCTAAAATATAAAGACTTAAAACACAATGCTAAAATATTAACTATGACCAGGCAGTAGTGACGCACACCTTTAATAACAGCACTTGAGAAGCAGAGGCAGGTGGATCTCAGTGAGTTCAAGGCCAGCCTGGTCTTCTACGAAGAGACTTTCAGGACAGCCAAGACTGTTACACAGAGAAACCCTGTCTTGAAAAACAAAACAAAAAACTGAACAAAAATTAGCCATGTTATTATCAAATACTCATGAGGGTTTTTTTTTAATTAATGAAACTTATATTTTGAAACTGGGTCTTACTGTGTAGCCCACAATGGTCTCATACATACATACCCCAGGCTAGCCTTTAGAGGCTAGACAGATAAATAGGGCTATCTCAGACTCATTGTCTCAGTCTCTAGAGCACTGTAACTGCAGGTGTGTACCATCGGGCACAGCTGTTCATTTTGTGTAGTAGGCTTTTAAAAGCTGGCACCGAACTGGTTAATGTGTTCACTCAATCTTTAAAACTCCCCCTCCTTTTCCTTGTCATTTCCTCACTGAGGAAAGCAGGGCAACATCTTATATTTCTTACATTCTGGGCTTGGTTAATTACATCTCCAAAGTGTCTATTTTTTTGTTTATTTTTATTATTGTGTATTTATGACGTGTGTTTGTGGGCGTGTGCGCCATGGCACACATGGCTTTGTGGAGTTGGCTCTCTCCACTTTTACTTGGGTTGTGAGGCTTAAACTCAGGTCACCAGGCTTGCACCACTGGACGGCAAGAACCTTTAGCTATGCTGTGGCCCTACGGAGTGTCTTATGTTCCTCTATCCTCTACTATATCATGTAAACCAGTGGCCTTAAATGACTGGTAATATTTCAGTTTCTATCACATCAACATGAATGCATTAACCAGTTGTGTGTTCTTTTTTTACATATGTGCGTGTGAGCATATGTGAGTACATGAGTGTGTAAGTTCAAGGCTAATGTTGAATGTCTTCCTGGCTCACTTACACCTTAAATATTAAGGCAAGGTCTCACTGAACCCAGAGCGTGACGTTGGGCTAGTCTGGCTGGCCAGCTCACTCTGGAGACCACCATCTCTGCTCCCAGTGTGCTGAGATTATAGGCAGGTTCACACCAACCCGTCCTTTATGGGGGCTAGAGCTCTGGACACTGGTCTCCATGCATCCACAGAAACACTTCCATTCACTGAGCCATCTCTCCAGACCTTATTTTTTTCTTATAATTTATTTTTATTTTGTGTGCATTGGTCTTTTGCCTGCATGTATGTCTGTGTGAGGATACTGGATTTTGAAATTATAGACAGTTGTGAGCAGAGATAGGTGAATCTCTTAATTTGAGGTCAGCCTGGTTTACAGAGCAAGTTCTAGGACAGCCAGGGTTCTACAGGGGAAATCCTGTGTCAAAACAAGATTGGATTTATGTGTAGTTGGTGGCACTGTGTCGTCTCCTAACTTCTTGGAGCATATATACCTACCATTTTTGGTCACCAGCAATTTATTGATGATGTTACTAAGGTCAGCAACTTCAGAGGCAGCGGGGATTGAGAAAGGAACATCATCTACGGCATAGCTATAAAAGGGAAATGATATATCAGTATTATGTCTACACATATTTTTGGCAAATCTGAATTTATTCATTCAACAACTATTTATTGGGTCCTTCATGCCAGACATATTGCTACAAGGCAAAACCAAAATGATGTAAAGTGTCTTTATTCTCAAAGAATCAAGCAGGCACTTGGGAGGAAAAAGTAGATGGATCTCTGTGAGTTCAAGGCCAGCCTGGTCCACATAGGAGTTACAGGACAGCCAGGTCTACACAGAAAAACCATGTCTCGAAAAACAAACCAAAACCAAAACAAACAAAAAAAACCCAATAACAAAACAAAACAAACAGCCGGGCAGTGGTGGCGCACCCAGCACTCGGGAGGCAAGCGAATCTTTGGAAGTTCGAGGCCAGCCTGGTCTACAAGAGCTAGTTCTGGGACAGGCACCAAAGCTACAGAGAAACCCTGTCTCAAAACAAAAACAAACAAACAAACAAAAAGAATTAAGCATAATGAAACCCTGTGACCACAGTGCCACATAATGATATGACTATCAAAAATAAGTCACTTTAACCAGAGAAAAAGGGTGGATGTGCAGGACCCAAAAGGATGCACAGAAAGACCATTCTTAACCCACAGTTACAAGGTGATGTTGACCAGGTAAGGTCGTCTGGAAATGAGAATGTGGGAAAGAAAGAACAGCAGACCAAAGGAACTTGCTCCTATTTCAGGCAGTGATTTTACTTTAGGCAGTGTTCAAAGAAGAGACTAAAGATACATAGTGTTTTAAATCCCATATACTATCAGATAGTTTTTAATTCTTGTGTAGGCAACAAGGAACCACTGTAGCAGTCCAAGTTAAAGAATAACAGCAGTGCTTTAGTTAGTTAGATCTTCATAGCTGTGCAAACTAAATCAAAATAATATATAACCGGAGGCAGAATAAAAGACTCAAAAAGAAATAATAAGCCGGGCGGTGGTGGTGCACGCCTTTAATCCCAGCACTCGAGAGGCAGAGGCAGGTGGATCTCTGTGAGTTCGAGGCCAGCCTGGTCTACAAGAGCTAGTTCCAGGACAGGCTCCAAAGCCACAGAGAAACCCTGTCTCGAAAAATCAAAAAAGAAAAAATATTTGCAAATCACTTATCTGGTAAGGAATTTGTATCCACAATATATAAAGAACATTTATAATTCAGTAATGAAATCTTTTTTTAAAAACGGGCAAGGGGTTTGAATAGATAGTTTTCTAGTGAAAGAGCAAGGACCAAACCACAATGAGTATCACTTCACACCCGTTATTGTAAAAATAAAGTGTTGGTGAAGATACATTCAGAGAAAGAGGAACCCTCACTCACTGATGGTGGCAATGTAAAACGGTGTAGTTACCGTGGAAAAGAGTGTGCCAACAGCTCTAAGTTAAATGTGGACTTGCCATCTGACTCCAGAACTGCACTCTTAGGTCTACACCAAAGAGCAAGAAAACACATGTTCACTGGGCATGGTCCCAGCACTTGGAAGGCTAAGGCCAGTAGATCAGTGGGTGTGAGGCCAGCCTTCGCTACACAGTGAGCTCCAGGCCAGCGAGGGCTGCACATGTTCACATACAAAGTGTACATAAATACTCGCACAGCCACTATTCACAATAGCTAAAATACTGAAACAGCCTAAATGTCTAACAGGACAATAAGAGAAAACGAGCCATACAATGGGCTATTTAGCCATAAAATAAATGAAGTATTATGATATTCTGCCTTATGTTTAAACTATAAAGAACACAGTAAGTGAAAGACCACAGTTTGTATAATCTCATTACACAGAATGTCCAGCATGGACACACACACACAGATAGACGGCCTGTGGGTAAGTAGGTGACCGAGGTGGGGAGCGTTAAGGGCCTGAGCGGGAACTAAAGAGTGGTGAACTTTTTATAAATGAATTGTGTTGGTGGTTGTATGATTCTACTATGATGCTATCTCACCCATACTTCATATGTATCACTAGTGAATCTGCCATCTATGACTTATTTATATATAAACACACAAATACACACAAATATATACATGCACACTGTCTTGGTTAGTTTTGTCAGTCTGACAGAAGATATGGTCATCTGAGAAGAGGGAACTTCAATTAAGAAAATGTCTCAATTAGAATGGCCTGTAGGCAAGTCTGTGGGAGCATTTTCTGAATTAATGACTGATGTAGGAGAACCAGCCCACTGTGGGAAGTGCCACCCCTGGGCAGGTGGCCCCGAGTTTGTCTACAAAGTGAGTTCCAGGACAGTCAGGGTTATAGAGGAACCCTGTCTCAGAAGAGGCACCGGGAGAGAAGGCTACAATGCAGCATTCTTTCCTGGTTTCTGCCTCAGCTCCTGCCTTGGCTTCCTCTGATGGAGATGTGTGAGCCAAATAACCCTTTCCTCCTCAAGCTGCTTTGGTCTTGGTATTTTATCACACTATGTCTTACCACACTAACTGGGGCACACACACCTAATCAAGTCGGTAAGTAAATTGACTTCATACTAATAAAAAAAAAATCAGCTCTACGAACTACATACATATTCAGAGATCCAATTCCTAATCCGGCTGAGAAGAGCAAATGAAGTCGTACTTTCAGAAACCACGAGACACCATTAGCGGACAGCCTGTAAACAGAACTGCCACTATTCACCCCTCAAATTATGAATTAGTGTGTGCATCATTCCGAAAGCAAACTCGAAGCCTGTTTCCTTCCACACACATTCAAATTATAAAGCGCTCACGAAGCTGGGTGGAAAAACGGAGATGCAGGAAGCCAGCTAATACGTGTACACCGCTTCCAAACGGGACGACATAGGGCAGAAGTGAGGGGCACGGGAAGGGGAGGACGAATGAAGTCTTTTTTAATTTTATTTTTTTCTATCCGGCACTCAGGTTATCTTATTTGCATTAAATCCTTCTAATTCCAGCCAGATACTTATTAATCTCCTTTCAGCTTTGATTTACTAAAGCCTTGTCTGTTTCTTTTAACGTATATTCCCAGTCAAAACCGCAAGGATTGTCAGTGACGGGGTCTTAAAGCCAGATCGGCTCCGGGAAGGCAGGGGCAAACGCCGAGACGCTTACTTACTTCTTGTTCTCGGTGTAGAAACGTGCCTGGAGTTGTGCCATGGCGGAAAGTGCACACGAGACTCCTCCACAAAGATGTGTGCGTTGACAGAGAAGCACGAGGCAAGCGCCGTGGAAGGTAGGGTCTGCTACCTTCAGCTTCCTCAGACCGCACCACGAGGTTCCTGCTGCGCAGGCGCCCAGCCCGCACACATCAACTACCTATCCCGAGATTCAGGAAACATCGATCAGTCAAGCACAGTCTTGAGAGCAGCCAGTCCCCTTAACACTTCTATGTTTGCACCATCAGACCCGTAATCAATCAGGAAGACAGACTGGGAAAAGAACGACCTCGAACCTGAATTTTTAGAGGGTGTCTTTAGGCCGGATACTTCGGCGTCAGCGCTCAGATCCTACAAACCCCAGAAGGGAGCGCGTTCCCGACGCTCTGAACGCCGGGAGTGGAGGTTTTATTTATTTAGCCACACCGAACTCAGGTTCTCTTATTTGCCTTTAAAACTCCCTTCTCCGGTCAGACATTCCATTTCCTGCCCCCTAACCCTGGGTGACAGAGGTTCCAGCAACAGCCGGACCCAGCCGAGACCATGTGTTCTTACCTCAGGCTGCAGAGCGGAAGTGCCGGACAGGGAAACGACGCGGAGGGACCGGGGCGACGGTGGCCGAGAAGGGCCCAACCTGAAGGGCCTGTATTGCGCCTCCCGGAGGGGTGCGCGTGCGCACTGCGCTGGTCTCCACGGCAGGGCCTCGGAGCCAAGACGAGGTTGAGTAGACTCGTTCTGAATTTTCTCCTTCTGCTCGGCGGACTCCCCTCTCGCGTTGCGGGGCTCACTGCGGCGGCAGGGGCGGGGGAGCGGAGGTCTGGCGGAGCTGTCTGCGCCCACGGACCGGACGCTCCCTCCCTCCCGACCTCCCTTCTTCCTCCCGCCTCCGCCTCCTCCCGTCACCTCCTGACCCTCCCGGGCCGGAGCAACCGCCGCCCCCGCCCCGCCCCGCCCCGCCCCCGGCCGCTGTCCCGGCGCCTCGCCCGCCTCCCGGGAGGGGACCCGCGGCCGGGGAAGGCGGGCTGCAGCGGGGGAGGGTGCTGAGCCCGAGAGCACCGCCGGAGAGGGGCCGCTCCCCTCCTTTCTCAGCCTGAAGTTTAGAAAGGCTTCCTCCGCACCTCCGCCTGCTTTCTGACTGTTTTTGCTTTTGAATCGTGAACTCACTCAAAGGCCTGTGTCAGTCTCAATGGTCTCGATTATTACTTTAGTTATTTTCCCGAGTGGAGAATAGATGGGGGGTACTTTAAGACCCCAAAGTCACATTCTAAGGCATTTATTTGCCCGAAAACCTCCAAGGGGCGCGGCGGGTGGAGCGGTTGGTACTCCATAATTGAGAGGCAGGCAGAACTGGATTGCAAAATGTGTGGGCTTAGCGGTATGTGTGCAGGTGAAAACAACGGAAGCTTTCTTTTTCTTTTTTTTTTTTTTTAAAAAAAATGTTTCCTAAGTGATCTAAACAATTGAAGGCGAAAAACAACCATTTATTAAGTGAGCGATGACAGTAAAAGCATGACTGTTTGAGTGTATCCACCTTAAGTAGAACTGCATGCCCTGTAACAGGAATGCCTGCATTTGATTCTACCTGTGCTACTTAACCTCTGTGCCACACTTTGATCAACTGCGAGAATTAAATGTCACATAAGAAGCACTCTAAATGTAAGAGCTAGCAGTACAAATTTTAAATAGAAACGTCACTGACGTAGGTGGAGGCATAAAATGGGAAAACCTCTGCCCAAGCTCCAGAAAGAAATCACTTTGATAAGATTGGGCTTGCTAATAGCAGTGTGACCCTTTACACGTGAGCCATTACAATGTTGAGGATTTACATCAAATAAGCTGCGACAGCTGAAACTTGAAATTCCTAACTTGAAGTGTGACTATTGAATTTTTACTTACTGATAACATATGATTGATTAATTAGCTTTTTAAACTTTCTTTAATTTGAACTTTATCAAGATAGTTACCAATATTTAAAAGTCAATACTTTTTATTTTAATTTGAATGGAGCTATGATTAGGAAGATGCAGAACCTGAATTACTCGAGGAAAGACATAAATTTGCAAAGCAGAAATCTTGGATTCACTAAATGATGTTATTTGGCTAAAATGTTTAGTTAAGGAAAAAACTAGCTTTTAGTTTTGCAAAATGTCGAATACCCAGCATGATTTTTTCTTCCAACAGTGACTTAGATGTCTTCATTGTATCCAGGCAGTGCTTGGGATACCATCACTAATGCTTTTGTGTCTCGATTTCCTAAAAGTTTAGTTAATATCAACTGAAAACCTTTGGGATTCATTTACTGTGGTCCTCATGAAGACTCACTGTTATCTGGAGGACCCCCAACAGGGGAAAATACTTCTTTTTGTTTCAATCTTTTGTTTTGAGACAGGGTCTCAGTCTTTCTATGTAGTCAGGATGGATTTGAATTCACTGTGTTTTCCCAGATTGGCTTTGAACTTGAGATCCCCCTGCTCCTACTTCCTGAATACTAGAATTATATATGCCTGCTACCACACTTGGCTGTTGTTTGTTTTGAACCTGAATCTCAAGTTCTGGAATTAATCTCAGGGTTTTTGTGTTCCAGGAAAGCACTCTACTGCTGAGCTATATCGTAGCCAAAGTTATGGGTTCTTAGGAGAATTACCATAGTTCCCTTTTATTCATGGTTTTGTGTTCCCCAGTCTCAGTTACCTGCTGTCAATATTAAATGGAAATCCTAGAAATAACTCATGAGTTTTCGATTGTATGTCTTTCTTAGTCTTGCACTGTGCTATCGGGGATATCATGTCCAGGGACAGTGTCCACTCTACTACCCGCCTGTTGGTGATAGTAACCTTTTTGGTTAATAAAGTCAGTATATCACAGTCTATGTTTCAGTAAGTGCAAAGGTGATGACAGTGGCAGCTCACATGTGCCAAAGAGAAGTTTTAAAGTGTACTATGTCAAATGATGGAATTTTTAATTTGGGAAGAAAAGCTGTAGGCTAGTTTAGTAACTTCTACAATCAACAAGCTATTTCAGAGACCACATCATGGAAGTTTTACTAAAGTATATTGTTAAGACTTGTTTTTACTTTCTCTCTGCTTAATTATAAATTCACTATCATTTGTTTGTGCTCGCTTTAGGAATCCTGATTCCAGGTATTCACGTGGGCTCAGAGTGTGCCCCCAAGGATAAGAGGGTGGGCACCACTGTGTTTGGCTTACCCTTAAACAGATAATGAAGTCACTTTGGATTCTGTGTAAAATTAAATTAAATTAACCTCTCAAAGAGCAAGGAAATAAAAAGGTGTGTGGACAGGGCAAGAGCTGTAGAGATCATGATTATAGGTAAAAGTGGTTAAACACGTTCCTTAACTTTTCTACTAAAAAGTAAAATGTTTAAGTTGGAGCTGCCTGCCTCTGCCTCTTCAATACTGAGATTAAAGACATGCACCATCACACCTGGTTTAGGTTATTAGTTTTAAAGGATATGTTTTAATCCATAAAGGTTAGGGGAGCAATACAAGATTAATGATGACAGTTTTCCAGGAAGTACACCTGAGAAATTACCCTTAAAGCCTTGGACACATAAACTTGCTGTAGATCAAAGTCAAACATCCATATCCCAAGTAATAACATTTATAAAGAAACATCCGTGTCTGGACTAGTCTCTAGCCTTCTGCCATGCATTTACCATGTGTCAGCAGTCAAACAGCCGTTATAAAGTGAAAACACAGAAGCCGTAAGTTTCTTCCAAACATTTATTTTCTTAAAAAATTGATTTTTAGTTATTTGTATGTGTATGTGTCTTGTTTGTGGTTTATACACTTGAGTACAGACCCACAGAGGCCAGAGGAAGGTGTGGCATCCCCTGGAGCTAGAGTTGGTTGTGGGTATTGGGAGCCACTTCACATGGGTGTTGGGAACTGAACCCTGGTCCTCTGCAAAAGCAGTATGTGTTCTTAACTACTGAACACTCTCTCCAGCCTGGAAACCTTTACTTTTGATACAGAATAAAATCCACTTTTGTAAAGCGATAGGACATCCTAGAAGGCCATTTCCCAGAAAAAGAAAAGCAAGCTCTCCAAAATTTACTAAAAATAGACTCCATCATTTAAAAAAATAATGTATTTTTACTTAATTGCACTGGTGTTTTTGTGTATGTACATTTGTATGACACAAACATGAGCCACCATGTGGATACTAGGAATTGAACCCAGGTCCCCTGGAAGAGCAGTCAGTGCTCTTAACTGCTGATCCATCTCTCTAACCCCCAAAGATTCTATCTTTAATGCTTCTTTTGGTTCCCTAGTCCTGGTACTTCCTGCTTACAAGATACATTAGTCAGCTCTAGGATTAGAGGTTGTAGGTATAGAAACTTTTTATTTTCAACTCGTGGCTTCCAAAGATGCTCTACTGGTAATTACTTTCACTGAGGGGAAAAAATACAAAAATCTTTGTTTCAGTGATACTTAGAAACTGTTGGGCCTAAAATAAATGTCTAATTGTAGGTAAGGAAGCAGGACAAGGGTTAAGTTGCCTCTTCTAGGACGTAAGTGGTGTCAGACTTTAGCTCTTTCAACTGAGCAGAATAATGTTCTACCATATTAGCCTGTCAATAAACAAAACATATACCGTGAAATTTAGTAGTTTTATTTGTGTGTAGAAGAGTAAAATATACATTGGCTATTATTTCCTTGCAGAGAACATGCTACTGTGAAGACATAGTTACAGTTTTCACATGAACAAAGCTAGCACTATTGTAATTTAGTGCCCAAAGGAAGACTGTCAATGAATATAAAAGGACATTTCTGAGGCTAACAGAATGTAGGAACCCAAGCTTGAAACCTGAGCCACTGCCTGAAGGTAATAACTTTTTAAACTTTGTTTTTTCAATTCATTAGTTGTCTTTTTGTTTTTCAAATTTTTATGTTTTAACAATATAAATTACCAAATCCATCCACTGTTCCCCTTCCCTCCCTCCATTCCAACTTCTCACCCCTGGTCACTCTCAACTTCATGTGCTTTTTTTTTTTTCCCACTGAGTCATCTTAGTGCTGCCAGTGTGTACATGGGTCGTTAGTGCAGGGCCATCCACTGGAGCCTGAGTAACCTCTCAAGGGTGGAATCCTGAGGAAAAGTAATTGTCCCTCCTCCCACAGGAGCCATCAGCTGCCAACTGTTCCCCAGTTGGGGGTGGAACTTCATGGCTCTCACTTCTTTCTGGTTCTTGGACTTTAACCTAATCCTGTCGTATGCATGCAGTCATAGCTGCTGTGAATTGATGTACGAACTATCTGACAGAGGACTGGTATCTGGAATATACAAATGACTCAAAAAGTAAACACCAGAAAATAAACCCCAAACAATCCAATTAAACTATCTTGGAGTGGAACTAAACAGAGCTCACAAGGGAAAAAATTACTAAGAATTTTTTTTTAATGTTCAACAAGCATCTTGAGCTATCAGGAAGATTCAAATTAAAGCTTGTTAGAATGGTTAAAGTCAAACAAATGCTGGCAGAGATACATGAAAAGGAGAAAGATTATTTATTAATATTATTTGTCTGAAGTTAAAATCATTGAAAAATGAGTGTCTGTTGCTTAAGGATTTAAGAACACTCTTTGAGTTCTTTGAGTTTTAGACGGATGAAGGGGTCATCAGCCTGTTTTATCACTGTGTCAGGAGCTGGAATAAGAATACCTGTTCTGTCTGTGGGCACCGGAGACTCTAAGTCAAAAATGGTTCCAAGCTAAGTGCTCTTAATTGTTTAACCATTTCTTTTTCAGCCCAATTTTAGAGATTTTAATAATTAATTAATTTATTTACTGACTTATTTAGTGTGATCATGCATGTGTGTGTGCACACATGTGCATGCTTGTGCTTTTCAAACACACACCACAGTGCACATGTGGAGGCCAGAGAACAGCTTGCAGGACTTGGCTCTCTCTTTCCACCATCTGGGTTCCAGGACTCAAACATGAACCTCAAGGCTTGGCAGCAAGCACCTTTACCCACTGAGCCATCTCCTAAGTCCAATCAGAGGAGAGTTTGTTCACTGTGATTGTATTTGGGTGTTGTCCATTCATATGCATAATTATGGTTTTCTTTTCATTTAGGTATGGTGAGACCAACAGACGAAGAGAAGATAGCCTGTTATTCACAGTTCTCAAAAGGAGCGGGCATGCTGTACCCCAGAGAACCACACATAACACCAAGGTTGGTGGCAGGAACACATGGGTGCAGAAGAACCTTGCTTGTGGTTTCTGAGAGATCTAAACATAAACTAGTTAGAAGTCAGTTTCAAAACAATGGCAAGTTTCCTTCTAGTGCCTCTGACTTTCCTAGCCATGGGCTTTTGACTAGGTTTAGAGTACCAGACGTAGATTTCCTCCTAGCAAAGTGCCTCAGATCTGATTAGGAAGCAGTTGGCTACCTCCATAGCCCTTGATGCACGGTGGGCACATTTCACCTGGCAGGTCACCATTTTAACATACAGGTGCTGAACTGAATAAGTCCATTGATGTCCTCTCCCCCACTGGCTGCAAGAGCAACTTCTAGCACTGTGAAAAGTTTCCAGGTGAGTTCTAGGTTGAGTTCTTTGGGTCCTGTAAGAAAATTGGGTTGTGTCTGCAGCAGTAGGGCTTTGCAAAGCCAGCCTTGGTTGGCAACATGAAAATGTCTAGTACTTACCTCTTATCTGAATTTATTTATTTATTTATTTTATTATTTATTTATTTTATTATTTATTTATTTTATTATTTGTTTATTTATTTCTTTATTTATTTATTATGTGCAACATTCCTTCCATGTATGTTTGCATACAAGAAGAGGGCACCAGATCTCTACAGATGGCTGTGAGCCACCATGTGGTTGCTGGGACTTGAACTCAGGACCTCTGTAAGAGCAGTCAGTGCTCTTAACCTCTGAGCCATCTCTACAGCCCTCTTATCTGAAATTTTAACTTAAAAAAAATCTTTTCACTGTTAATTGTGTGTGTGTGTGTGTGTGTGTGTGTGTGTGTGTGTGTGTGTGTGTGTATGCGTGCATGTGGAGACCAGAGGACTTTTATCTGCTGATCCATCTTGTAGGCCCCTGTTTCATTCTTTTTTTTGGTCTTGTTTGTTTTTTGTTTGTTTGTGATAGGTTTTCTCTATGTAGCCTTGGCTGTCCTGAAACTCACTGTGTAGACCAGGCTGGCCTCAAACCCACAGAGAGATCCTCCTGCCTCTGCCTCCCAAGTGCTGGGATTAAAGATGTGTGCCACCACTGCCTGGCTGAAAATAAACTTTTATTTGCATTAAATAATCGTGTAGTGAATGTGACATAACTTTATATCACAAATTCAATTTTAATGAGCCAATATAGAGTGTAATTAAGAACAGAATGAGGGAACTATATAATCCTAACATTTTATTTGCCTTAAATGTATTATGGTGCCTTGTCAGGTTAATTAATAAAAACAGTAATTTTCTATCTATGGAATGGAAATTATTTTGCCTATATTGTGTAAGGTACCATGGTTATAGAAGAGAAAGATTTATTTAAGATTAACATCACCATAAAAATGTTAATTCTACAGTTGACCAGATGTTTACTCCTTCAGCTGTTAACTAATAGGAGAATAATGAGACTGAATATGAAGCCAGCATGGAGCAGCGGCGTTTGTTAGGAGCCAGCTGTGGCGATGGGAAAGAGTCCGAAAGAGGAGCTCAGGAATCTGAGGTAGGGATTCACCTGCAAGGGTTTCTGGTCTTAAGAAGAACACCATGCATTTAACAACTTTTCATGCTTGAAGATAGTCTTTTACTCAGTGACACAAGATTCTAATACGCCAGGGATGGTGGACACACCTGTTTTCCAGGCATCCAGGAGGCACAGCACAGGGCCAAGAGTTGAAGGTCAGGCCTGGGGTGCGTATTTGAGACTCTGTTTCAAAAAGGTTTTGATTCGTATCTCTCATATATTTAATTTTTAATATAGAATTTAAAAATAATGCTTAGATATAACCATAAAATTTTTGTACTCTCTCTCTATATATAGAATTATATTTAATCATTTCCATATGCATTCCTGGGAAAATAAAAAGTTAAAACATATGGAAGTCAATGCTTTCACTCAAGACAGTGGTTCTCAACCTGTGGGTCATAGCCCTGTTTGGAGTTGAGTGACCCTTTCAATAGGGGTCACCTAAGACCATCCAAAACCACAGATATTTAAATTTAAATATTAAATTTAAGTGTAGCTAAATTACAGTTATGATGTAGCAATGAAAATAATTTTATGGTTGGGGTTCACCATAACATGAGGAATGGTGATTAAAGGGCTGCAGATTTAGGAAGGTTGAGAACCACTGCCTTAAGAAATACTTTGGGTTGCAATGTAGCTCAGTGGTAAATTGTTGCCTAGCATGGGTTCAATATCCATCACAACGAATACCCAAACTCTCCAGGCCAGGTGTAGCGGTGCACATCTTTAATATCAGCACTCAGGAGGCAGAGGCAGGCAAGTCTTTGGGTTTGAGGCCATACATGGTCTACGTATCTCCAGAAGAACCAGGATTATATATAGACACCCTGTCTAAAAACAAAACAAAATAAAATTCTTGTAGTAAAATGAATAATGAAATGAAATATAAATGTCCTTCTATGTTAATATGCACAGTCTTTTTAAAAACTGTAAAACTAGACCGAGTAGTGGTGGCACACACCTTTAAACCCAGCACCAGGCAGGCAGAGACACTGGGAGTTTGAAGCCAGCCTGGTCCACAGAGCAAGTTCCATGGCCAGGGTGGTTACACAGAGAAAACCTGTCTCAAAAAATCAAAACAAAACAAAACAACAATGACAACAAGAAAACCTTTGTAAAAATATGGTATATTTTTCAAAGACATTGTCATTTTTAATTAATAATTTATTTTTTGACTTTTCAAAAGCATATAACCTGTATGGACTCTGGGGATCCTTCCTTTGGACAGAATGTTACTGCTGAAACAGTTGATCCCCTCACATCACAGGACCTGCCAGAGACACCGACTGAGACACAGGCCCTCTATGCAGAGCAGTTCCGTCTTCTAGACCCACATGGGCAGCCCCTTCAGTATGACCTCCACTCGCTGGGAGAGTCTAATGCACAAATGGTGAGTATGTTTTATAGCTAATGAGTGTTATGGTATTTAACAATATCTATTAATCATACTAAATGACCTTAGTTTCTTGATACTACTGACTTATCCTTTCTATTGAAAATATTCTTTCTATGACCTTGTTTTTTTAATATGGGTATTTTTGCTTTAGGGAGTGCAAAGACTACAAATAGTGTCAGGCACACTGGTGTTTGAGAGGAGCTGGGTGTGGTCTATAGCTAGTGCTTAGATACTAAAATTTGCTTGTAAGTTACTTTTTGTTTTTGAGACAAGATTTTGTATAGCCCAAGCTGTCTTTGCCTTCTCTGTGTTATTAAACTTCATGCATGTGCTATCATGATTAAGATCATAGGTGCTTAAGACTGTAGGCAATAGTCAAACTGATTGTTTTGAATCTTAGCTTCAGCACTGTCCACTATGGGACCTTTGGAGAGATTGGCAGTCTCAGTGCTGTGTCTGCAGAGTGAAGTAATTAGAAGTAGTGTCCGCTTCAATAACCTAGTAGCCCTGGTCAATCAGAATGGCATATCGTTTCTTTAATGTCTCCAAGACGATCACTACCAGCCCTTCAGAAAATGGACAGGTGCTTCATGTGACCCCACCTACCCAGACAGGAATGGCGCAGGTGATCATACCTCGGGAGCCGCTGGTGGATGCGACTAGTCCCCAAGGTGAGTCAGTGTGGGATGGGAGCAGGGACTGACAGTGCGTTAACGATTAGGGTGATAGTCTGCAAAATTTCCTATGGACGTCCATATTAAAGTTCATGTCTTTAGGTAAGATTGTGAATTAAGTAATTAGAAAACATATTTTTTAGTTTAGCCCCAATAAATCTTAAGTTCGTTTTTGAACTCCTGTCTAGGTTAACTGTCTATTTGATTTTGGAATTCTATGAAGCTGGTTGACTCTTGCTTCCTCCCAAATAACCAGTGAGAATAAAATAAATTCTTCTTAATTATAGAAACAACAGTGAAATTGCAAAAATAGCACAAATATAGTACCTAGCTACAGGAGATTTTTATATTTGTATTTTATTGATTTTTTGCTAGCTTTGTGACCCATTCTTTCTTTAATCTGTTATTTGAATCTTCTCCTCCTTCCCATTCCTCTGTTTCACATTAAGAAGAGAATCAGGCTTCCTGTTCACCCATTTTTTTGCCCGTTTGATAGTATCCCTATTAATTTTTTCCTTCCCTTTGCAATATAGTTTAATCTCTTTTTAATGTCATTGCTACACTGTTTTGTTGCTCTTTTATACATAGTTCTTTTTAACTTTATGGTTTGTTGTCTTTATTAATAGTCATTAAAAGTTAAAACAAAAACATGGTTTGCAGGAACATTATAAACACAATGTATAAGTAAGTTTTTGTTTTTGTATTACATGTGAAACTCCTTAATATAACAATTATTTCTGCTATTTTAAAATTATAACTGTTAAATATAAGTATAAAAAGTTAACTACAAAATTTCATAGTCATGCAATTTAAATTGCATTTTAAAATTTTAAATAAAATGCAATTTAAAAGTAATTAAATTTATCAGTGACAGTCTCAATAAATTATTTAAAGTTTTGTTTTTTTTAACTTCAGAACAAGTCTTTTTTCTATTTAAGTGATTTAATTTTAGTCAAGTAATCTTCATAATGTTATTCAAGATACTGATGTTTCTTATTTTTGTTGTTAAGATGCCTCTGAAGAGAAACCCACTGACAGAAGCTTACCAACTATAAGAGCAGATACTCTAGAAGCCAGTGCCAGTAACTGTATTGTTCGTTCACAAGCATCCCTTGTGCTACCCAGAAAGTCAGGGACCAGGTGAATCATGGGAAAGAGGAGCTTGTCTTTGGGGTCACGATGGAAGTCTGTTTTTAAGTGATCATATCTAAAGCTGGCAGACAATAGAAAACATCAGAAGTCATTCATCACATGTATCTCCCTTTATTTTAGTGCATCTTGGCAAGGACAGATTCCTGTTTGTTTGTTTGTTTGTTTGTTTTTTGAGAAATGTTAAATGTCAATAGTACGTTTCAGAATAAAGACATTCACTCTAGTTCCTAAGATTTTTAAATGGTTTAACAACGTTTATAAAGATATAATTCCTATATGGTAAAGTGTTTGAAATTTTTTTATTAGCATAGTGTGTGTGTATGTGTATGTTCTGGAAATTGAGCACAGGGTCTCGGGCATGCTAGGCAAACATTTTCCACACAGTTACAAAAACATAGCCTGTCTTTTGCTAACTTCTACTTCAGTTTTATCTTTTTTCTAAAAATAACATTTTTCATGATGATTCTAGGAAAATATTGATAATATTCCTATTAATTTTCTTCCTTCCCTTTGCAAAACTTCTTGTTTTGGAATTTATTTTAATTCTATGTGTATGGGTGTTTAGCCTGTATGTCTGTGCGCCATATGTGCAGTGCCCTTGGAGGCCAGAAGAGGCCATTAGGCCCCTGGGACTGGAGTTACAGTTGTTTTTAAATTTAGTTTTATTTTATGTGAATTGGTGTTTTGCCTGCATGTATGTCTGTGAAGGGTGTTGGATCCCCTGGAACAGGAGTTATAGACAGTTGTGAGCTGCCGTGTGGGTACTGGGAATAGAATCTGTGTCCCCTGGAAGAACAGTCAGAGCTCTTAACCGCTGAACTATTTCTCCAGCCCCTCCCTTGAAGTATCGTTTTATGTGTTTATATTGCTTTGTTCTATGAAAATATTTTGGCTGGGCGGTGGTCGTGCATGCCTTTAATCCCAGCATTTGGGAGGAAGAGGCAGGCGGATCTCTGAGAGTTCGAGGCCAGCCTGGTCTACAGAGCTAGTTCCAGGACAGGTTCCAAAGCTACAGAAAAACCCTGTCTTGAAAAACCAAAAAAAAAAAAAAAAAGTACAGAAATAAAATATGTGAACCTTTTGTTTATATTTTTGGTTTTTTCAATGCTAGGACTCCTTTCTTGTATCAGATAGAGTTGGATTTTCATTATCACGTCTAGGAATTTTTTCCTTCTCGTATTGCTTAATATCCATGAATTTGTATATTTTCTGAAGTTTCTATTGCTGTTAATTTCTAGCTTTATGCCAGGCAGTTGTAGCACACACCTTTAATTCCAGCACTTGGGAAGCAGAGGCAGGAGGATCTCTGTGAGTTCAAGGCCAGCCTAGTCTTCAGAGGGAGATCCAGGATAGCCGGGGCTACACAGAGAAACTCTTTTTTAAAAAAACCAAAATATTGAATAATAATAATAACAATTCTGGATTTATCCATCATAATCAGCAAGAATACAGGATGTTGTTTCAACTTTCCTGCATTTGCTGAGACTTGCTTTGTGTTTTAATGTGTGCGCTATTTTAGAGACAGTTCCGTGGGTTGTTGAGAAGAGCGTGTATTCTCCCTTGTTTGGGCAGAATGTTTTGAAGCTGTCATTCAGGTCCATCAGTTAGTTTGGTCTGTAATGATGTTTAATTTCAGTGTTTCTTTATTCATTTTTTGTGCATTTGAGTTGTCCAGTAGTGAGATTGGGGTATTGCAGTCACATACTATTACTGTTTGGTGGTTATCTGTGATTTTAAAATCTTGTAGTATTTGTTTTACAAAACTGGATGAGCCTATATTTGGTGGACATGATGCTTTGAGAAAGGTCATCCACAGGTTCATCTTTCCTAACACATTGGTCCCCATTAGTGTCCCTGTTTGTGGAGATCATAGGACTTTGCAGGAAGAAGTAGTCACTGGGGGCAGGTGTGGAGGGTTTGGAACCTTGCCCCACTTGCTGCTGTCTCTCTCTGCTTCCTGTGTGGGGTTGAGATGTGATTGCTCAGAACTGCTCCTATAGGCACGCTTTGACTTCTCTGCCCTGGGGTACTCTGTCTCTCTGGCACTGTAAGTCAAAGTAAACCCTTTCTTCTGTCATTTGCTAAGGTGAGTATAGTTGTCGCAATGGGCAGCATAGACAAAGCCATGCCCATAATGGCCTGACCCATAATGCGCAGCACAGGCAAAATGATTTTTGTGGTGTCATGACTTGTGTGGACCTTTGGTACTAGCTAAACAGTCATGGTGTTTCCAGGAATGAAATAAATAAGAGGCCTACTGTGTTTTTGTTTGATCTGTATAAGCAAACATATTCTCAGACAAATGAAAGTCTACATTGGATGGTGACAAGAAGGAATCTCAGTCACTAAACCAGTTTTTAGATATGATCAAGTTTGCAGATACAGAACCCCTTGAATGAAGAGAAGGACAGATTCCTCTTAGGAAAGGACCTTGCTAAAATACCTAAGAATTTTGCTATTCACCTTTCTCCTACATTTCCCCAGAGAGACCGATGGCTTTTTACACTGGGGAAGTAATTAGACCTTCCAGGGTCTTTGGATACTGGTTCTGAATTGATGCTGATTCTAGGAAATCCCAAGAAGCATTGTAGTCCTCCAGCGAAAGCAGGGGCTTCTGGAGGTCAAGTTGATTAATGGAGTTTTAGTGAAGTCTGTCTCACAGTCAGGGGTCCCTGAACTCATCCCATGGTTATTTCACCAGATCTAGAATGTATAATTGGGATGTAAGATATACTTAGAAGCTGGCAGAATTCCTGCAGCTCTTGACTCTGCCTAGCCGCACTGTTTGGCCTGTGTGTGACCACCGACTCGACCACTCTTCTGCTAGAGTGGCACACATTGCTGTTTAAAGGAACCCCTTACAAATGCTTCCTGGTTCTAGACCGCATGGCCTGGGCAGTTCCCTGGGATTCTAGAAATGAACTCAAGATCTGAGCCTCTTGATTTACACGATTCTGTAGGGCTTTCTGAATGAAGAGTGGTTTGGATGCACACCTTCTTAGACCTGGATGGAGAGGGGAGGGCCTTGGACTTCCCACAGGGCAGGGCACCCTGACTTCTCTTAGGACTGGAGAGGGAGGGGGAGGATGGGAGGAGGTGGAAATTTTTAATAAATAAATAAAAAAGAGAGTGGTGAACGTTTTCATAGGTCACCTCTGGCCATATCTAAGAAGAGTTTATTGCTTAATCCTTTAGCCCCATCGAGAACTATGATGGAGATTACCAATAAAAAAGTTACTATGGCAGGAGAGACTGCTCAGCAATTACGAGCTCGAGCTGATCCTTTATGAAAAGGAAGAAATTGTTTCCAAAGCAGAATAGAAGGTTTTATAGAAAAAAAAGAGATTCCTAGAAGAAACCAGAAATACATAAATCAATGGCGTGGAATAATATACCTAGCATTAAATAAATGTACAGAAATTTTTGTTTGTTTTTAAAAAGGAGTCAGAGGGGGCTGGAGAGATGGCTCAGTGGTTAAGAGCACTGGCTGCTCTTCCAGAGGTCGTGAGTTCAATTCCCAGCAACCACATGGTGGCTTACAACCATCTGTAATGAGATCTGGTATCCTCTTCTGGCGTGTGGGCATACATGGAGGCAGAATGTTGTATACATAATAAATAAATAAAAATCTTTAAAAAAAAAAAAAAAAGGAGTCAGAGGCTGGAGAGATGGTTCTGTGCTTACGAGCACTTGTTCTTGTAGAGGACCTGGGTTTGGTTCCTAGCACCCATACAGTGGCTTACAGCCCCCGTAATTCCAGTTCCAGGGGATACAGTGCCCACTCTGACCCAAGTCACATGTGGTACACATACTTACATGCAGGTTAACTATGAAGATACATAAAATATTTTTTAAGAGGTGGGGAGATGGCTTAGTTAGTAAAGCATTCGGCATGAAGTACGAGGCTCTGTGTTCAAAACCAGGTGTAGTAGTTCTTGTCTGTGGCCTCTGGGAAGTGGGCCCAAAGGGAGACTGATCCCTTGCATTCACTAGCCAGCCAGGTTGCAGAATTCCCGAGCTCCAGGTTTAGTGAGAAACACAGTCTTTTTCTTCTTCTTCTTCTTCTTCTTCTTCTTCTTCTTCTTCTTCTTCTTCTTCTTCTTCTTCTTCTTCTTCTTCTTCTTCTTCTTCTTCTTTTTTGGTTTTTTGAAACAAGGTTACTCTGTAGCTTTTGGTGACTGTCCTGGAACTAGCTCTTGTGGACCAGGCTGGCCTCGAACTCAGAGATCTGCCTGACTCTGCCTCCCGAGTGCTGGGATTAAAGGCGTGCGCCACCACCGTCTGGCTGAGAAACGCAGTCTTAAAAAACAAGGTGATCCAGATGGTGTGGTGGTAGGACATCCCTTTAATCCCAGTACTTGGGAGGCAGAGGCAGGTGGATCTCTGTGAGTTCAAGTCCATCCTGGTCTACAGAGCAAGTTCCAGGACAGTCAGGGCTACACAGAGAAACCCTGTCTGAAAACAAAACAAACAAACAAACAAACAAAAAACCCTGAAAAGTTAAGGTTGACTATGGAAAATATCTGATGTCAACCTCTGGTTTTGATATACATACGCACACATGTATATGCACGTGTGTCCATATATTACAATATTACACACACATTATGAAGTAAAGAAAAAGCAGTTAAATGTTTTGTGTGTGCATGACTGTGTATTTACATCTACTCTTCTCTCCCAGAATGCTCGAGGAATCTTTGCTGTCTCCTCTGCAGCCACTTTCTTCTAACACACCTATATGGGCCTGCCGTCTTAGGAGTTGTCAGGTGGGTTTCATTTACCTGGTTATGGCAACATTTCATCCCCAACTGAACATTTTTGCATACAAATAGTAAGTTGCTATCTGTCATATTCTGTATGCATTTATGCTTAATCTAAGCTCACCTGTTGTTTCATTCTTTAAAGATAAAGGCTCTGGTAAAGTGGAAGTTTGTGTGGTGCCTGCCTGTAATCCCAGCACTTGGGAGGCCAGAGAATCAAGAGTTTAAAATTTTCCTTGGCTACATGAGTTTGAGACCAGCTTGGGCTACATGAAGCCCTCTCCCTGAAACACATCCAGGAACAAGAGAAAAAGCAGCAGTCATATAAAGCTCTTCTGGCTCCACTGTCAGTTCTTCTCTGTGGCCTTGTTATCATTCCTTTCTCCTTTTGCTTTGAATCATCTCCTCCCCCCACCCCCCTCTCTCTCTGTTTGCATTTATTTCTTTTTATAGTCTCAGTATAAATTCCTCAAGATTTGATTCTGACCTTGTTTTCATTTTATCTTTTGAAGAATTTTATGTACTTTGTTGACTGTCAGCTCTCATGTTTATAAAATAATTTGCAAACCTCTATCACCAGTTCTGTAATTCTTACTGTTGTCCCAGACCTCCAGCGTCTTTTTGGAAGTTTTTTAAAAAATATTTCTTATAGTTTATTTATTTATTTATTTATTTTGGTTTTTTGAGACAGGGTTTCCCTGTAGTTTCTAGAGCCTGTCCTGGAACTAGCTCTTGTAGACCAGGCTGGCCTCTAACTCACAAGAGATCCGCCTGCCTCTGCCTCCCGAGTGCTGGGATTAAAGGCGTGCGCCACCACCGCCCGGCTTCTTATAGTTTATTTAACTTATTTTATGTGCATTGGTATGAAGGTGTCAGATCCCCCGGAACTGGTTCTTCAGACAGTTGTGAGCTGCCATGTGGGTGCTCGGAATTGAACCCGGGTCCTCTAGAAGAACAGTCAGTGCTCTTAACCGCTGAGCCATCTCTCCAGTCCCCTGGAAGTTTTATTTAGAGTTTACCTTAAATTCACGGCAACCATATCAGTTCTGCTTCCTAAATTCTTTGACTGTTCTATTAATAAACACCATTTCCTTAGATATCCAGACTCAAAGTTTTAGACTGATTTCTTTGTTTCACCCAGATATTTAGCTGGCTTTTGTTGTTATTGTTGTTTTGACTGTGTGTTTGTTGGAGATGATCTCGCAATATAGCCATAGCTGGCCTGAAACTCACTGTGCAGACAAAGCTAGTTTTAAACTTGTGTTAGTTGGTCTGGGTTTGAGCTGGGGTAGAATTTTAGATACCCAAGAGAATGGGTATATTACACATTCTTCAAGTTTTCTTTTCTAAAACGTACATATGGCAGTGAATGTGTCATTGTACACCATTACATTTGTCTGACGATGACCCCACTGGTTGTACAGGCCAGTGGTGAGGAAGTGGACTGATGCTGTTTCATCTAAGATAACTGTCTTGTTAAACTAACTGTTCCCTCCCTTGTACAGAAAATCGGAGACTCCTACCGTGGCTACTGTGTAAGTGAGACTGAATTAGAAAGCATCCTAACTTTTCACAAGCAGCAAACCCAGAGTGTCTGGGGCACTCGCCAGTCTCCAAGCCCAGCCAAACCCGCCACTCGCTTGATGTGGAAGTCCCAGTACGTCCCCTATGACGGAATCCCATTTGTCAATGCAGGTACTTCTCCCCAGTAGCTGTGCTCTATTGTGAACATGTGATTTTTCTGTGAGAGGATACATTTCATTTTGGTAGGTAAGAATTTAAATTTAATTGCTGGAAATGAATATTAAACTAAAAAGAAAACATAGCAAATATAACTAATTTAGGTCATAAAACTATGTTTTACTCTATGACACTGAATAAATAATACTTCATAAATAGAACTTTAAATTCCAAGTAGACCTATAGACAACATCACATAATCAAAAGTAATTCTTTAATAGTCTCACTAGCAGAAATAAACCATCTCTCAGACAGATAGATGATAGATATATGGACAGACACATAAAATTTCATTGTTTAGAAGAGATTCTACAGCCAAGTAAGTTCCAGAAGCTTTGTTTTTTGAGGTTTTTAGGCTTCAGATTTACTCATAAAGAATTGATGTGCTGTGGGGGCAGGGTGGTTGGAGAGAAGGCTCAGAGAGTGGTTAAGAGCACTGGCTGCTCTTCCAGAGGTTCTGAATTCAATTCCCAGCAACCACGTGGTGGCTCACAATCTTCTGTAATGAGATCTGGTGTCCTCTTCTGGTGTGTAGGAAGAGCACTGTATACATAATAAATAAATTAATTAATTAAAAAAAGAATTAATGTGCTGATTTTTACTTCTGTTGGCAATGTTATAAACTTCTCTACATGCAATCCCTGGTTTAATAATTCCAGACTTTGAAAAATATCCAGTTTAGGATGGGCTTAGTGGCATATACCTTTAATCCCAGCATTCAGAAGGCAGAGATAGGAATATCTCTGAGTTTGAGACCAGTCTGATTTACTAGTAAGTTCCAGGACAACCCAGGTTATACAAACAAAACAAACAAATAAAAAACTCAGCCAGGAGTACTGGGGTGTGACTTTATAATCCAGCAATCGGGGAAGCAGAGGTAGAAGGCTCTGTATCAAAAATAGAGGTAAGAATATAAAAACTGTCTGCATTTTTAGCAAGAAATACTGATGTTTTTGCTCCATAAGATTATGTAATTAAGAGTATAGATTTTGAAATTGCACAACCAAGTTGTTAAAGATCTGTCTAGGATATATGAACACCTAAATTCCTATCGTTGGTTGGTACAGGTAGTCGAGCTGTGGTAATGGAGTGTCAGTATGGACCAAGGAGAAAAGGTTTTCAGTTAAAGAGAATCAGTGAACAAGAAAGTAGGTCTTGTCATCTCTACAAAGCTACATGCCCAGCCAGGTAAGCTTATTTTATCTTACTTTATTTTTTTACATTGAAGTTTTATTTTTGAATAGCAAAAAGAAGCATTTTTATTAAGTTTAAACAGTTTAATTATGTGAGTTCTAAGTTCTTTTTCCCACTACTGTTTTGTATCTTTCTCATTAAAGCCTCAACTCTTTTTTTCAAAAAAGATTTTATTTATTAATCATGTATACAATATTCTGTCTGCATGTATGCTGCAGGCCAGAAGAGGGCACGAGATATCACTATAGATGGTTGTGAGCCACTATGTGGTTGCTGGGAGTTGAACTCAGGACCTCTGAAAGAGCAGCCAGTGCTCTTAACCACTGAGCCATCTCTCCAGCCTGACCATGGCAACTTTTACAAAGGAAAAACATTTAATTGGGTGATTTACAGTTCCGAGGTTCAGCCCATTATTATGGGGGAGATGTGGTGGTATGCAGGCAGACATAGTGCTGGAGAGGGAGCTGAGAGTCCTACATCTTGCACAGATAACAAGAAGTAGTCTGAGACACTGGGCATGGCTTGAGTATATGTGAGACCTCAAAGCCCGCCTCCACAGATACACACTTCCTCCAACTAGGCCATACCTACTCCAACAAAGCCACAGCTCCTAATAGTGCCACTCCCTATGAGCTTGTGGGGGCCACTTACATTCAGACCCCCACACTATCTAATGCACAGATACCAAATTGCTGACTAGTGTTCATATGACTACTCACCAAACCCTCTGCTGTTTTCATTTCTAGTTTATCTTTAAAGTGACTTCATATAGGCATATAGGTAATTTTTCTTTTAAATAGCTGTGTAGTGCTCCATTTTGAAGCATGCCATTTAATTAATCCTCTATGGATAGATATGTAAGCTATGAAAAAATTGGTTTTTTGAGATCAGGATCTCATGTCACCCAGCCTAGCTTCACACACACTGTGTGGCCAAGGGTGGCCTTGAATTTCTCATCCTCCTGCCTCTGCCTCTTTAATTCTGGGATTTACAGATGTTTACCAATATACCTAGTGACAAATTCTATATTAGATCAATACCACAACCAGTAACCTCATTTCAGTTTATCAGTAGGATAAATACCTACAATGGTAATCGTTAGGGAAAGGTTATATATTTTTAAAATGTTGACAAAGAAAAATTGCTTCTAAGAGATTTTACCTTATACTCATACCAGCAATGTATAAGAGCCATAGTAATTTTTAGGTAGAGGACTAGGTTGTCATTGCTCTGGGTGAGAATAAAAAATGTGAATCAATGAAGGATTTTTTTCTTAATATTCTATACTCTCTTAGACATTGAAAATGTTCAAAATTATTAGTAAAATGAAAAACGTTAAAGGCATATTGAGCTGGGGGATAGGAAAGTGGTACAGATAGCCCAGGTGTGTAGCATGCACAGGGCCCTAGGCCAAATCAGCAGCACTTCAAAAGAAGAAAGTATATATGCTGAGTGTGCTACTCATGCCTGTGATCCCGGTGCTTGGGAGATTAGGGGAAAGAGTCATCTGAGCCTTTGGACTTGGTTGATAATTGAAGAATTGTATTTCAGCATTACAAATGTCATAAACTCAGCATCCTCGTGTCTTAGAAGACTGTGTGCAGGCCAGAGAGATGGCTCAGGGTAACTGCTTGCAGAAGACCCAGCACCCTCATGGTGGCTCACAGACATCTGTGGCACCACTTCCAGGGGTCATACTCACCCATATCCTCAGGCACGTGCATGCACACACAGACACACACACACACACGACAGGCAGACACATATACACATAAACACACAGGCACACACATATACACACACACACAGGCACACACATACACGCACACACACGCACGCACACACGACAGACAGACACACATACACACACATACACATACACACATACACACACACACACAGACACACACATACATAATACACGTGCACAGACACACAGACACACACATATACACATACACACGCACACACACACTACAGACACACACATACACAATACATGCACACAGACACAGACAGACACACACATTTACACGCACACACACATACACACACACACACAATACACGCACACACATGCACACACGTATACACATACATACACACACACGCACGCACACACATACACAATAAACGCGCACAGACACAGACACACACATATACACATACACACAGGCACACACATACACGCACAGACACACACATATACACATACACACATACATATACACACATACACCACGCGCACACACACAGACACACATACACAATACACACACGCGCACACACACACATACACAATACACGCGCACAGACACACACATATACACATACACACAGGCACACACACATACACACATGCACACACACATATACACACACGCACACACACAGGCACAGACACACACATACACGCACACACATGCACGCACACACTACAGACAGACACACACATATACACATACACACAGGCACACACATACACGCAAACACATACACACACATATACACATACACACATACACACACATACACACACATACACATACACACACAAATACACATACACACATACATATACACACATACACACACATACATACACATACACAATACATGCGCACAGACACAGACAGACACACACATATACACATACACACAGGCACACACATACGCACACACACAGACACACATATACACATACACACAGGCACACACACATACACACATGCACACACAGACACACACATATACACATACACACACGCACACACAGACACAGACACACACAATACACACACGCACACACATACACACAGACACACACATATACACATACACACATGCACACACACAGACACAGACACACACATACACAATACACACACGCACACACATACACACAGACACACACATATACACATACACACACACGCACGCACACACAGACACACACATACACAATACACACACGCACACACATACACACACACATTAAAATGAATATTTTTAAAAGACCGTTGTGATCGTGCACACCTGTAATCTGAGACTCGAGGGTAGAGAAAGAAGTGGCATGAGTGTACAAACACATATATATATATACACAATACACAATATAAGTAAGTATATAAGATGTATTAAAAATTTTAGGAGACTGGAGCGATAGCACAACACTTAAGAACACTGACTGATCTTACTGAGAACTTGGGTTCGGTTCCCAGCACCAACATGGTGTTTCACAAGTATCCGTGACTTTAGGTCCAGGGGCTGTAAAGCCCTCCTCTGACCTCTGCAGTCACATGGTGCACAACATGCATGCAGTCAAAACACCCATACTCACAAAACAAGAAAGTCTTTTTTTTAATTTAGCGTCTCATGAGACAGCCAGAATGTGGTCAAGAAGTTTGTGCTTGATTGAAAATAGAGAGAGATTCTTCAACTGAGGAATATAATTTTGTTCTTTTTCTTTCTGGGAAACAGTCTCTGGCTGTCCTGGAACTTGCTATATAGATCAGGCTGGCCTTGAACTCATAAAGATCCTCCTCTCTGGGATTAAAGGCAAGCATCACCAGAAGTGGTTAATTATATGTTGTTGTTGGCCAGGCAGTAGTGCTCACCTTTAATCCCAGTACTGGGGGGATGGAGCAGAGGCAGGTGGATTGCTGTGAGTTCAAGGTCTTCCTAGTATACAGAATGAGTTCCAGGACAGCCAGAGATATACAGAGAAACCCTGTCTTGAAAAAAGAAAAAAATTATGTCTTTGTTGTGTGAATGAATTTAGGTAATGAGAGTTTCAAGGTGATCAGCCTGGAAGAAGATCTGTAAAATAAACCAAATGCAAATTATGGCTTCCAGGACAGGGAAGGAAAGAAAGGTTCAAAAAATTATCTATATTTAGATATTTATTCTCAGTTTGTGATCATTGTTAATTTTCTAAGTATCATGCACTCAATATGACAGCTTTTATAAGCTTCTGAATACTAAATCCAATATTCTCTAACTTTTCTTTTTGAGTTCTTTATTGATGTTAGGTATTTCTTGAGATTATAATGAACAGTTTCTTCTTTGTATTGCATAAGGATTTACATTAAAAAGGTACAGAAGTTCCCTGAATATAGAGTGCCTACAGACCCCCAGATTGACAGGAAGGTCATCAGAATGGAGCAAGAGAAGGCCTTCACCATGCTGAAGAAGAACCTGGTGGATGCTGGGGGTGTTCTTCGGTAAGACATTCAGACAGCTCTGTCCTTTTCGGATTAATGTTATTAACAAGGACACTTACAGTATGTTTTCAGTTGTTTTATTAGGACTGGTTTTATAAGTTGGATACCTCACCAGTATTAATCTTATTTACTATTGTATATGTTATTGACTTTATTACCTAAAAATTGTGTATAACTCAAAGCATATGTTGTTGATTACTATGAGAGACATCTGTGAATTTTAAGCCCTAAGTATAATTTCATTTTATGTTTCATGTTTTAGATAGAAGGAACTATAATATTTCTGGCTTATTGTTCTTTATTTGTTAATTCAGGTGAAGAATTTATTATTGTATGAGGTCAAAATAAGGAAAACTTTTATATGATTTTTTATAAAAATTTAAAAATGAAGTCAATAATTAGACCCTTCAATTTTAAAAATATGTAGCTCTAATATTTTTATTTTAAAAATATCATTAGATTTTTAAATTTTATTTTGTGTTTAAGAGGTTTTCCTGGATGTATATTTGTGCACCTTGTACATTTTGATGCCATGGAGGTCAGAGAAGGGCGTTGGATCCCCTAGGACTTGAGTTATAGATGGTTGTGAATCACCATGGGATCTCTGCAAGTATACCAAATATTCTTAACAACTGAGTTATCTCTCCAGCTCCATACTATACAACTTGCTCTCTTTTGTTTTTATCGGTTTATATCAAGCAGAAGTACAGGGGGTCACTGGGATAGCTCAGTGAGTTCACGCTCCAGGACCCACATGATAAAAGGCAAGAACTGGCTCCTTCAAGTTGTTCTCTGACCTCTACATATACACATACACAAATAATAAATGTAAAAGACTTAGTGTGTAGCTCAATAGAACACTCTTCTATCCAAGTGCTTCACCAAAAGTTAAATCGCCAGTCTCTGTCTCTGTCTCTGTCTCTGTCTCTGTCTCGCTCTCTCTCATACAAAAATGTCTCTTAAGTTGGGTATGGTGATGCACACCTTTAATTCTAGGTCTCATGAGGCAGAGGCTTGTGGATCTCTGAGTTCAAAGGCAGCCTGGTCTACATACCAAGTTCCAGGCCAGCCAGAACTACATAGTGAAACCCTGTCTCAAAAACAAAAGCAACAACAACAACAAAGAAAAATCAATTAAAGAGTATTCTACCAGATTGATTGAGTTTCTTAGTATCAATCCCTTGCACTACTGTACAGGAGATGTGTTCACATTTAGTTGACTCGTTGGGCCAACAAGAATTGAGAATGCTTTGTTTGTTTGTTTATTTATTTTTATTTATTTAATGTTATTTATGTTTTGCATGCATTTATGTGTATGCGTCTCTCTCTCTCTCTCTCTCTCTCTCTTTCTGTGTGTGTGTGTGTGTGTGTGTGTATCATGTGCATGCCTGGTACCTATGTAAATTGGAAAAGAACTTTGGGTCCCTGGAGCTGGTGTTACAGATGGCTGTGAGCTACCATGTGGATCAGCAAGTGCACTTAACTTCTGAGCAATCTCTCTACCCTCATATATGTGTAAATCCCTGCATTGCCTTAACGTTAGGGTCATAGTAAAAGTTTATGAAGTTACCTTTATAATTGAGTATAAAGTCAACTTAAGAGGAGTTGAACATAAGACATTTTAAATTTTATTCTGCATAGCATAATCATATGTGATTTTTGTTTAAAAGATTATTCTCTCTCTTGATGCATATTAGCCTAAGTAATTATGATTCCCACTTTTGTCTAAATTATCAAGTTTTAATATTTACATTTTAATGATTTAAATGTTTTCTCTTCTCAGATGGTATGTGCAGTTGCCAACACAGCAAGCTCACCAGTATCATGAACTAGAGACTCGTGGCGTCTCTCTGCCACCATCTCCTCTTCCTGTGTCTTCTCTTGAAGAGGAGGAGACTGTAGTCAGAGATGAGAATTGTGCGTTGTCCTCCCGTCTCCACCCGCAAGTAGCGCATAAGATTCAGGAGTTAGTGTCTCAGGGAGTAGGACAAGTGTATGCAGTGAGGAAGCAGCTCAGGTACAGGAGAAGCAGCGTTTTCTTTTACACTGGTTACCTAGGTGATACACTAAGCATTGATTTTCCAGGACATGTGCTATTGGAGGGGCATCTCACCTGTGAACACTGTTTTCAGCCAATGCTTGGCAAACTTCATATGGTATTTCTTAATATGATTCTAAATGCTCATTTGAGACACTAAATCTTTGGCAGATTAGACTATTTCTACGTGATGAATTTATTTTATTTTACTAGCTAAGGTCTTCCTGGCCTTTAATTCACTTATATAGCCCAGGTTGGCTTCCAGTTTTCAGCAATCTTCCTATCTCAGGTAACTAAGTGCTGGGATTACGGGTGTGAGTCACTATTCCTGAAATGAATTGAATGACATGATACATATTTTTGAGATAAAATGTGTAGAATCAGAAAATTAGAAACCTAGATTAAAGTAATTATTTTAGATTATTTGAAATTAAATAGAATTTTATTGTAATGGGAAATGAATATGATCAAAATAGAATATATACATGTATGGTGTTCTCAAAAATTAAAATATTTGATTTTTAAAAAGATAAGTCAAACTATTTACTATAACAATGTGTTATATTCAATTATAAATATGTTATATATCACAACAACATTAAGTATCTTGAGTACTTTTAAAGATACTTCAAAATACTACAAATAAAAGTTCCATTAGGCTGGAGGTGATGGCACACACCTTTAATCCCAGCACTCAGGAAGCAGAAGCAAGTAGATCTTTATGAGTTCAAGGCCAGCCTGGTCTACAGAGCTAGTTCTAGGACAGCCAGGGCTACACAGAGAAACCCTGTCATGAAAAAAGAAAGAAAAAGTCTTTCATTAGATGAATAACTTTCCAGATTTAACTACAATGATAATTATTGTAATAAGGTGATTAATATATGTATATCACATATTCTGCCAAACCTTTAAATATATAATTTTACACATAAAAAAATAGAAATGAGCCGGGCGGTGGTGGCGCACGCCTTTAATCCCAGCACTCGGGAGGCAGAGGCAGGCGGGTCTCTGTGAGTTCGAGGCCAGCCTGGTCTACAAGAGCTAGTTCCAGGACAGGCTCTAAAAAAAAAAAAAAAGCTGCAGAGAAACCTTGTCTCGAAAAACCAAAAAAAAAAAAAAAAAATAGAAATGAAAAATTGCTAAGTAATTGCCTTGAAAGACAGTCAGAACTGAAACCTGGATCTGGCTCTACAGCCTGTGTGTAATGCTATGATACTTTGCTCCTTTTGTTTACTGTGTACTGGAATCTGAATAACAAAATGAGTTCTTATAAGAATTAGTTTTTGTTTCTTTGAGGTTGGGTCTCACTGTATAGCCCTGGCTAGAATGGAACTCACTATGTAGACCAGGCCTCATAGAGATCTACTTGCCTCTGCATCCTGAGTGCTGGGATTCAAAGTGTGCACAGCTACAATGAGCAACAAGCATTACTTTTTAGTTACCATATAACCTTTCTGTTTTCAGAAATAAACATTTGTTTTCATTGAGGTGCCTACAGAACAGAGCCAAAATTTAGTAAAGCCATCCACTATTTACTAAAATTTGGCTTATTCTACTTATTTCAAATTTTAAAAATTCTTATTCTACTTATTTCAAATTATTTAAAAAGAGGTTCAATGAGAAAGAAAAATAATGCAGCTCTGCAGATTTAATAAATGTAATACAAAAGCACAAATGTATTAAATATGTAATTGTGTAGCAATGCTACTTTTCCTTATACTATCTTGCCTTCCGAAATCTTAGTGTCTCAAAATATTCGAACCATCAAGTTTTATGTAGTATTAATTGGTACCTTTGGAAGCAGTGTAACATGATGTTTACATATACAAATTGGAAATAGGTCCATGTTTTCTTACTTATTAAACAGGTATATAATTCAGGGCAACTTCAACTTGTGCAGCCTTCAACTCCCTCATCTGTAAGGTGGAATTGATTCTTACATCGGGTCACATGGTCACAGTAATAGTTAAGGAAATACCTGTAGTGTGTTCAGAATTGTGTCTGATATGGTAAGCACTTAAAAACATTATAATGTTCAAATTGAGGATTGTGGTCCAAGTTTAAGCTCAGTTGGATGATGGTGGCACACACTTTTAATCCCAGCAGCACTTGGAAGGCAGAGGCTGGTGGATCTCTGTGAGTTTGAGCCAGCCTGATCTACAGAGTGAGTTCCAGAACAGCCAGTGCTGTTTACACAGAGAAACTTTATCTTGAAACAAGCAAACAAACAAAATAAAATGTTAAAGCTCTGTAATATGTGTGATTTGAACCAATTAAAATAGCACATTTCACTGGGCGGTGGTGGTGCAAGCTTTTAATCCTAGCACTTGGAAGGCAAAGACAGGTAGATCTCTGTGAGTTTGAGGCTAGCCTGATATACAGAGGGAGTTCCAGGATAGGCATCAAAACTACAGAGGAACCCTGTCTTGAAAAATAAAAAAACCCCAAAACAAACAAACAAAAGATAGCATCTTTTTTTTTTTTATTATGTATACAATATTCTGTCTGTGTGTATGCCTCCTGGCCAGAAGAGGGCACCAGACCCCATTACAGCTACCATGTGGTTGCTGGGAATTTAACTCAGGACCTTTGGAAGAGCAGGCAATGCTCTTAACCTCTGAGCCATCTCTCCAGCCCCCCAAAAATAGCATCTTTCTTTAACCTTTGGTTTTCTTTTCTCTTTCTCTCTCTCTCTTTCCTTCCTTCCTTCCTTCTTTCTTTTTTTCTTTCTTTTTTTGAGACAGGATTTCTCTCTGTAGCTTTGGAGTCTGTCCTGTCTGTAGACCAGGCTGTCCTCAAACTCACAGAGATCCACCTGCCTCTGCCTCCTGAGTGCTGGGATTAAAGGTGTGCGCTACCACCTAGTCATTACCTGTTTAATAAACAGAAAGAAATCTAAAGTGGCTAATTATTTACAGATTTATATACATATGAATTATTTATAGAAATATGAATCATACTTTATAAAAGCTTCTATTAAAAGAGAAACTTTCAGTCTATAAGTGCATCATTACAGTTATATTTTTATTTTATATCCTCCACAGAAAATTTGTGGAAAGAGAGCTGTTCAAACCTGATGAGGTACCTGAAAGACATAATTTATCCTTTTTTCCAACTGTAAATGATATAAAAAATCATATCCATGAGGTACAGAAATCCTTGAGGCCTGGAGATGTGGTGTATAATCCAGAGATTATTCCAGCAACGGTACGATCACACCACTTCTTTGTTTCATTAGAGTATTTCTCAGCTCCCATTAATGCATTAGCGAGTCTCTAGTTCTGGTAATACTTAATAGAAAAGGCTACTGGTACACCATCTCAATTGCTATGATTTACATTAGGTAATTTTCTAAAATATGAATTCCACAAGCTCTCAGATAATGACTTAACTGCATATTTCCTACTATCCTCACAAGGAAAAGAAACAGTAGATTTCCAAATCTAAGTATAACAGAGAAGAATCAGTATTTTTTCTTAATGAGAACTATTTCTTATTCAGTTTACAGACATTTATTGAGCACATACTGAGTATATCCCTTGCTCATTTTAAATAGATGGTCAAGGTTAAGTAGTTCAGTTTCAGGTCACAGAGTCTGATGTGAGCTCTGCATGCCATATCTGAATATCAGTGTTTGCCTCATATTTTATATTGTCATTTCTCTGTCAATATTAATAATTTCTGAGATAATTTTACCATAGTTTCCCAGAAATTAGTGATTACAGTAGAAGTAGTGACTGACTTTGGAATTAAAATCTGAGTAGCTTTAACTTTTGCCTTCTTGACTCTTTACTTTCCAAGTTCTACTATCTGAACATTTTTGAATTGTACTTATTTCTTATGTATGTGGATGTTTTGCTTGCATGCCTAGGTCCCATGGAGGCCAGAAGAGGGTGTCGGATTCCCTGAACCTGGGGTAATAGGTGGTTGTGAGCCATCATGATGGGCTCTGGGAATCAAACCTAGGTCTTCTGGAAGATCAGCTGGTGCTTGACTGCTGAGCATCTCTCCAGTCCTAGGACTTGGATATTTCAGATGCTAGACCTGCTGGGATGGTTTCTCTTTGTTTGTTGTGTATCTAAACTTATTATTACTCTACCAAATTCAAGAAATAAAATATTTTCCATCTACACTTCCTATCCAAATTGTTGATATCTGAGTTCATAGACCCTAACATAGTGGGACATACTTGCGCTTTGAGAATGTAAACTAGAGAGAACTACAGAACAAAACTCAAGTGTAGTGAAAATAAAACAGGAAGCTGGTGGAGAGCTCATTCTGTAAAGTGCTTGCTGCACAAACATGCTGGTCTAAGTGTGGTCCCCTAGGACTCACATAAAAATGCTGAGCATGGTAGGCGTGAGCTTCCAGTCCCAGTACTGGGGGGTGGGGACAGGATGAAACTGGCTGCCTAATTGGTGAGCTCCAGGCCAATAAAAGATGCCATCTCAAAGGAAACAAACTTAGTGCTGTCCTCTGGATCCATATGCACATACACACACACACACACACACACACACACACACACACAGAGAGAGAGAAAGAGAGAGAGAGAGAAAGAGAGAGAGAGAGAGAGAGAGAGAGAGAGAGAGAGAGAGAGAGAGAGAGAGAGAGAGAGAGAGAGAGAAGAAAATAGAGGGCTGGAGAGGTGGCTCAGAGGTTAGGAGTGCCGGCTGCTCTTACAGAGGTCCTGAGTTCAATTTCCAGCAACTACACGGTGGCTCACAGCCATCTTAAATGAGATCAGGTTCCCTCTTCTGAAGGCAGAACACTGTATGCATAATAAATAGATACATCTTTAAAAAAAGAAAGAAAGCAGTCTGAGCAAGCCATAAAGAGCAAGCCAGTAAACGTCACTCTTCTGTGGCCCTTGCATCAGCTCCTGCTTAAAAGAAAAAGAAAAGGAAAATAGAGTTAGCTAGGTGATTCAGTAGGTAAAGGTGCTTGCCGTTTCCAAAGTTGTCCTCTGCTTTCCACATGTGTGCCAAACCATGTGTGTACACGAGACACAAAATAAGTAAAAGAGTGTAAATTTTTAAAAGAAAATATGATAGTTGTATTAATGTCTTAAGATTATTTTCATTATAACTCGGTTGCTTTTGCTGAAACAAATGTTCTCACTTCAGCTTCAGTGGACTACAGATAGCGGGAATATTCTCAGAGAGACGGTAACAGTTACATTTGCAGAAGGTAGGTTGTTTTTGGATATTTTTATAACATAGAAATCAATTGGTGTTATATCTGGAAAGAACTTTAACTATCTCATATAATCATTTTTGAGAAATCTCTGTATGCTCCTGTGTCCTGGTGTGTATGCCTGTGTGAAGGTCAGAGGTCAATGTCATGCCTCCTCCTCCACTACTCTCCATATCTTTATTTATTTTGTGGTGAGCTTTATCAGTAAGCCTGGAGGTCACTGTTTCAACTGGTCAGCAAGCCCCAGGGGTCTGCCTTTTCTGCCCCTCTAGCACTGGGACTGCAGACACTCTGGCTACCCCTGGCATTTCTGAGTCCTGGGAATCTGAACTCATCCTGTTTGCACGTCAAGTCCTTTACTCCCTGAGCCACGTCCTTGATTCATCATGTAAGGAGACCCGACTCTAAAGAGGGAAAGAGTAGTATGTTAGATTTTATCAAACATTTCTAGAACCTTTATGGTTTTTTATGACCAAAAAAGTTGCTTGTTGTTGAGTAAATTGTGATCCTCCTGCTCAGCCCTTAAGTGCTGGAATTCTAAGCATGTGCCAGCATATCTGACTAACTGAATCTGAGGCTGAATTAGCATAGTCAGCTACAAGAATGGCCCATGTGCCTTGATGCGCAAACTGTTGTCTATTTTGAATTGTTTGCTTTTCTCTGTGTAGCTCTCTCTGTCCTGGAACTTGCTGTGTAGACCAGGTTGGCTTTGAACTCACACATCCACCTGCTTCTGCCCTGTGGATGCTGGGGTTACAGGTGTGCACCACTCCTGCCTGCCATCACATATGTTCCTAACTCCTGTGTTCTTGAAGCATTTGAAGTTTCTTTTATTTTGTTTGTTTTTGTTTACTCCTTTACATGAGTTCTGTCTCCTGGAAATGTTTTCTCTTTTCTGTGTGGAAAATCCTTTTCTCACTCAGAGCAGTCTCTGGTTTTGAGTGTTTTTCTAACTTAATCTCTTACATTAAGGGGGCTCCTTGTTACGTTTACCTCCGTACCTGCTGTGGTAGCTGCTGTTTACACGTGTGTAGATTTTGTTGGTATTCTTCAGAGGCAGGGTTATAGTTAATCAAACCAAGTTTCTAGAAGATAATGTCTTCTAAAGCATCAATACCACATTCACTAGAATCAACTAATGGATAGCTGTATGTGGAGCATTTTCTGCTGCAGTTAACTTCCAGGGGACATGTCACATCCGCTAGTTCTCACATTGGAACTTTACATTGATGCCCTTTGCCATCACCTGTGCATTTTACTTTACTAAGTTGCTGTGCTCTGTGCGGGCAGGTTCCTACTTCATGGGCTTAAAGGTTAGCAATGGATAAACACTAAACAAATGTTTTCTAATTAATTACTATTGTGAAAAGTGCCGTGTGGGAATTGTACTAGAAACATGCACTTAGAGGGAGGGTAAGGGGAGGGCGTTGCTCTTTAAAATGTCACTTTTAGAGCAGGGTATAGTAGCACACACTTTTAATCCCAGCATTTGGGAGGCACAGACAGGAGGATCTGTGAGTTTGAGGCCAGCCTGGTCTACAGAGCAAGTTCTAGGACAGCCAGGACTTCATAGTGGAGAGAGAGAGAGAGAGAGAGAGAGAGAGAGAGAGAGAGAGAGAGAGAGAAGAAAATGTCGAGCCTGTACTGAAACTCACTCTGTAGACCAGACTGGCCTCAAACTCACAGAGATCCACCTGTCTCTGTCTTCTGAGAGCTGGGACTAAAGGTGTACACCATTACAATTCATCTGAATTAGAATGTTCTAAGAATTGACAAGCACAAGGCTCCATGCCAGGCTAGTTTGGAATTCAATTAATTAATTAATTCATATTAATTTTGAGGTAGGGTCTTCTTTGTAGCTCTGGCTGTCCTGGAACTTACTATGTAAATCAGGCTGGCCTCGAATTCTCAGAGATCCACCTGCCTCTGCCTCCTATGTGCTGGCCATGCTTGGCTATGTGTTGATTTGTTCATTTATGATGATTTTTGTTTCTTTATTTGTTTTCAGATGGGGCATCAGGTAGCCCAGACTGTACTTAAACCCACTTCTGTAGCCAAGAGTTACCTTGTACTGCTGGTCCTTCTTCGTGCACTGCCAGAGTTCAGGGATATATGTGTTTGCTACCTTGCCTAGCTTACTGATGATTTTTTGAAGTCTTTGATTCTGATAGTAATGATTGTTATAAAACTCAAGAGAAATAACTGTGTATATCTCCTGTTCAATTTAGGAAATTCACTGGGAGAACCAGTTACCAGCAGAGTGCGGGCAAGCAGGACACAGTCTTCGCTGTCTCCAGAGCCGTTCCACTTGCTCTCCCCACTTCCTTCATTTCAGTCCAAAATCTCCTCACACTTACAGGTAGGCACCCATTAAATGCTGTTTAATCTTATTCTTCTTTCATGATTCCTCTTTTAAGGACTTCAGAGAATTGCTGTAAAATTACAATAATGGCCATATATTTCTTTATTATTAATTCTCGAATCCTTTATGCCTTGATTGGAGGTGATAATTCAGGTAATATGTTTTGAAAAGTTTGAGGGAGACTCTGACCGCAGTACAGTTTGCTGTATTGCTTTTCCTTGGTCCTTGTTTCTGTCTTCATGCAGTATTTGTTATTAACTACATACCTATTACCTTGTGTTCCAATTTTTTTTGTTGTCAAAGAATACCCAATGAGTATGTCATACTCAGTAAATCCAATCATGTGATATAACTCTTTTCTCTTTGGAAGGGTTTGAAGTTACAGCCAAGACTCTCCTCTCTTGATGGATCTCAAGCTCTGGTGTCAGGAAATGGCCACCCTTCCCCCGGTCCTTCAGGACTTCTGGATACAGCAGGAAATGCTGTAGTGAATGATCATTCTCTAATGCTTGGTCAGAGTCAGGACCTTCAAACAGACACATGCCTAACACAAAACAGCAGCTTTGCCTCTGCCGTGGGAAACCTCCCAGAGTCAGTTCAAAATCTCGTAATGGATCAGCTGGTGGAAGGTGAAGATGTTGAGGCTGCAGGGAATCTGGAAGGAAGTGTAAGTAGGATTCTGTTGGGAGATGTGCAAACGGTTCCAGTACGAGTCGTAGGCAGCCACCCAGCTCTTAGTAAGTGACCGTCAGTTTACAGTTGCCTGGTATCACCCCTCCAGACAACGGAAAAAGCTGTCATTTCTACCCAGTGGGTTTATAATATTGTAAAGTTCAAACAAAATTATGAGAGGAAGATATTTCATTAACCTAATATTTTTTCTTATTATGTTTAATTATTTAATCCCAATGAAATTATTCATTGTCTATCCCAGCACTTTGAAGGCTTAGGCAGAAAGATTGCAAGTTCAAGGCCAGCCTGGTCTACAAAACAAGTTCTACATCAGCCTGAGCAATTTATCAAGACCCTATAAATAAAAAGAGAGCTGGATGGCAGGTCCTAAGAACTGGGTTCAGTCACCAGTGCAGACAGGAAAAGAAGGAAAGAGGAAATTATTCATTTTGAATAATTTTTTATTTTTATTTATTTATTTTTTTGAGACAGAGTCTCACTGGCTGTCCAGGAACTCACTATATAGACCAGGCTGACCTCAAACTTATGTGACCACCATGCTTAGCTGGATTTATTTAATTTATTTTGCATACAAGGGTTTTGCCTGTGTGTATAGTATGTATGTGCAGAACATGTGTTCCCAGTGCCCAGGGCCCTAGGGCAGAAGAAGGCCGTGGTTATCCTGGAACTAGAGCTACAGATGGTTGTGCATCACAATATGGGTGCTAGGAACCAAGGCCAGGTGTGGTGGTGCCTGCCTTTAATCCTAGCACTTGGTCTCTAGGTTCAAGGCCAGCATGGTCTACATAATGAGAACCTGTCCCTAAAACAAAACAAAAACCAAATGAAGATGCATTGTATTGGCCAGTTGACAGTGATCCCACTGGTGTGCTGGCTCTCCATTCATGTGGTTATAAGCACGGTGGAGGGTGCTTGGGTGTTCTGAAGTGTTTTAGATGAGCAGACATAGCTCACACAGCTGAGACAGGGCCATCATTTTAAGATGTGCTGCTTTGTTTTCTAACATGCCAAATATTTTTTTTTCAATTTTACCATGACCCCTTTCTAAACTGTGGTTTATTTGAGTTTATTCTAGGTTCAGATTGTTTTTATTTTTTAAAGATAAAGTCTCATGTATACCTGGCCAGCCTTAAACTGGCTGTGCTACTAAGGATGATCTTGAATTCCTGATCCTCTGCTTTCAACACTCCAGTGCTGGCATTACAGGAGTGCACCATCGTGTCTGGCTTTACTTTGTATAATTTTAAAATGTACTAACCCTTTTGTGTTTTTTTTTTGTTTGGTTTTAAAGTTGAAGAAAGTCTAGAAGATACTCTGTCTGTGAACCAAGTTAAACAAGAACCCAAAGAGTCAACACTGTCTATAGGAGCAAAAACTTTTCTGGACTGTAAAAAATTATCTGCTACATAAGATGCTTAAAGCTTTTCAAATTCTACAGCTCTGGTTCTGATGTCTTAGAAGGTGAAGATTGCTGGGCATGGCATGTCAATCATTGGACCAGGACTCAGTGATGAGCAGCTTTGACTTGAATATTTGTTGTCAATTTTATATTTGTATTTCTCTCAAGAAGAATTTTGCTTTATTTTGTATTCCTATACTTTTTTATTATCCAGTAAGACAAGTGTTAAAAGATCATCTGAACTTCACAGTAATTTAGTGTGAACACAAATATTTATCTCACCCCTGAAAATACCTAGTGTTGGTTCTTACAAGACAAAAAAGGCCAACAGTAAAAGTGTGTGTGTAGAGTATGCGTTGTGTGCTCAGAAATTTAAAATTGTGAGGAGAGTTTCGATTAGCTAACAGGTAAGAGAATATTTGTTATGTGTCTTATTTGAAAAGTTAGAGCAATAGATTTATATGAAAACACAGAGCTGCCAATCACATTCCTATAGATTTGCATAGTGGCACCCAGCCACCATTCACATCCCTGTAGATTTGCATAGTAGCACACAGCCACCAATCACATCCCATCCCTGTAGATTTGCATAGTAACACCCAGCCGCCAATCACATCCCTGTAGATTTGCATAGTAGCACACAACCATCAATCACATCCCTGTAGATTTGCATAGTGGCACACAGCCACTAATCACATCCCTGTAGATTTGCATAGTAGCACCCAGCTGCTAGTCACATCCCTGTAGATTTGCATAGTAGTACACAGCCACTAATCACATCCCTGTAGATTTGCATAGTGGCGCACAGCCACCAATCATATCCCTGTAGATTTGCATAGTAGCACCCAGCCACCAACCACATTCCTATAGATTTGCATAGTAGCACCCAGCTGCTAGTCACATCCCTGTAGATTTGCATAGTAGTACACAGCCACTAATCACATCCCTGTAGATTTGCATAGTGGCACACAGCCACCAATCATATCCCTGTAGATTTGCATAGTAGCACCCAGCCACCAACCACATTCCTATAGATTTGCATAGTAGCACCCAGCCACCAACCACATTCCTATAGATTTGCATAGTAGCACCCAGCTGCTAGTCACATCCCTGGACACTGCATTTGTGGTTTATCCTCTAGACTTTATACCTTTAACTATAAATGAATGGTACTAATGGTCTTCTGTCAGAAAGTTCAATGACTTGGTAAATATTGAAAAGTTTAAGTTGAATTAATCAGATTAATAACACAAATAAATGAATTTTATATGAGATTAGAAGTAAATCCCTATTTAGGAATAGAAAGATGAAAAATTCAGAAAATGGGGGAAATATTATAATTCTCTACTGTTTACAGATCAGTTAAGGGAGCTTGGTGGTAGCAATTTTTTTTGTTTTTTAAATATTCATTTTTTTGGCTAGAAAATAATTTAAGTAATATTTAAATTTTTTCTATAATAGAGTTCTTACTGAATTGATAGTATTACAATTTATATATTTCAAGGTAAGTATATATATAGTTTAAAATTTAGTCCATATTTAAAACTTGAAAATGTTTAATCTGATATTTGCTTATTAAATATCTATATTTATATCTAGTACCAAATAACTAGTAATCAATATGTTCATTATAAGCTTTTTTTTTAAAGATTGGGTAGCTAGAAATTTCAAATGTAACTGTCATGAAATTAATGGAGCTAAACGCAGTGGTGTGCATCTGTGATCCCAGCACTCAGGAGGCAGAGACAGGCCAATCTCTGTGAGTTCAAGGCCAGCTTGGACTACATAGACAGATCCTACTCAGAAAGAAAGAAGGAATCAACCTATATTCATTTGTGAGTGTATTTAAATTTTAATTTTTTTAAGAATAAGAATTTCAAGTGGATATTAAAGTTTAATATTCAAAGCATGAACAGTATACTATGAAATCTGACCTCAGTACTTTACATGGGTATCCATCACCTTTGGCTTTTCTAAGTTCAGTCTCCCATTCTTATTCATGTTTTAGGTACATGGCCTGAATCTAAGAATAAAACACTGTTATTTAGAAGTAGGTAGAACTCTGATTCATTATCTTTACAACTATACCTAGTCAACATAAAGTTTCTTATTTATCTTATCGAATGCAAATTTCATATCTAATTATATGTACATTGTTAGTAAGAACTGCTTTTTTTCCCTAAAAAATGAAGATATCTAGTACCAGTATTTATAGAGTCAGGTTGGTCAATCTGAATATGTTATGCTAAGTTCAACACAACTCACAGTCACTTCAAAACCCGAGTTTCCTTAGTCTGTACTTACGAGGAATGAGATCATATTAGTTTGTATTTACAGCTGTATGATAGGTAACACTTTTTGTTATCCTTGTTATAGAAACTGTTTTTCCAGAACTAATAGGTTTTCACCTCCCAATGATGACTGAGGTTTATTATTAAATATTTCATTCATTGAGCTGTATTCTTTGGGAGACATTCCTTTTTGATGGTGAATTGTTAGGGAGCAATGCTTGTTAAGAAATAAGCCAGTTTCCTGTGAGGATTCAGAGCTTAACATTTAATCAGGAACCAACAGTTAAAGTATATTTCCAAGTCAGGCAGTGGTGCTGCACACCTTTAATCTCAGTACTCAGGAGGCAGAGACAGGCCAATCTCTGTGAGTTCAAGGCCAGCCTGGTCTATGTAGTGAATTCCAGGACAGCCAGAGCTACACAGAGAAAACAACAACAACAACAACTATATGTGTGTGTGTGTGTGTGTGTGTGTGTGTGTATGTATATTCCTGTCACTCCATTCTAGCAATGGTGCACATCTCTAATCCCAGTGGATCTCTGTGAGTTCGAGGCCAGCCTGGCCTACATAGCAAGTTTCAGGACAGCTAGAGCTACAAAGTGAGACCCTGTCTTGAAAAAAACCAAAAAAATATAATTTCTGCCACTTCATTCTGTATGAATGGGTCTTCTGTTAATATTTTTTAATTGATTTTTATTGAGCTCTACATTTTTCCCTGTTCCCCTCCCTGTCTCTCCCCTCCCCCCTTCAACCCTCCTCCAAGGTCCCTATGCTCCCAGTTTAATATTTTTTATCCTGAGGACAGAAAGTTACATATATTCTTCCTGCAGCACAAATAAAACAGAAAACTGAACACTTAAATACCCAATTGTATGTTCTTATTTTAAAAGTAGAAACTGGAACTATTAACATTTTTGTGAGTAATTATTCCACAAAATGGTGTCTAAATGCATGTAAAAAAATCTTTTGCCTTCTAAACGCCTGTATAGTCGCAGCGTGCCAGTGCTGGCCAAAGGCACCTAGCACCAGTTCCCATGTTCAAGCGTTTATTTCTCTCTAAATGTACCAGATCTTAAAAACAGGTATAAAAATTTCAATGTCTGTATTTGGCATTCCCTTAACAACTCCACAGCAGAATTTGGCAAACGATCCTTGGTTCATGTGTTACAAGGTGTGGTATCTGCAGTAGTAGGCTGGACATTTAAAACAAGCAGTTAGAAACTCACAATCGCAGGTTGGCTTGTTTGTAGTTTCCATGTTTGAAACTTGCAAGCAGACTTTGTGTATGCAGCAGTAAATTACCGGTAAACAGCCACAACACACTTCCCCAGTAGTCATTTTCTGTTAGCAGCTAGTGTGCTTAAACTTTAACATCTTACGCAAACTAAATGTTTCCTAGCCACCACAGAAGAGATAAGCTTTGGGGCCTGTGCCTGCATTGAGGTTTTTAATTTGAGGCCCAAGAGTGTGTGCTTCCTCTTCTTTATATCCTGTCAGACTATTAGTTAATCAGTGCATATGAGACTGTTTATAACAGGTTTGTAAAGAGATTTCAAAATGTGTGTATATATTGTAACCTAATGTACACTGCTCTTGTAATAATGTAATTTTTTCATTAAAGATTCTGCTTTTGCTTATGTGTTAGTTTTTGAAAATATTCTTCTCCTAGAGATAATGAAAATTTTGTTCATCTTAAATAAGATGTGCTATAGTACCTGAGAATTTTAGATAGAGATTTGTGTCAGTTTGAAGCCTGATAGTTTTTAAGGATTAACTGCCATCAGCATATATGTATATGCTACATATGTGTGTCTATGTATATGCTAGTGGATATATCTATATCTATGATATGTATGTCCACGTATATGCTAGTCGATATATCTGTATCTATTTATGAATGTGTATATCTATGTATATGCTAGTAGATATATCTGTATTTGTCTATCTATGAATGTGTATATCTACATATATGCTACTAGATATATGTATATCTGTCTGTTTATGAAATGACTTGGTGGGTAAAGGTTCAACTCTGATGCCCTGAGTTCAATCCCCTCAAATAGATGTAAAAGTGGAAGAAAGCAAGCCAACTCCACAGTGTTGTCCTGTGACCTCCACACATGCATGCCCACCCAATAATAATTTACAAACAAAAATTTAAAGGTTAGCAATGCGACTCAGCAGGTAACTCCACTTGCCATTAAGCCTGATCACACTGATTTAGATTCTTTGACCCACAAGGAAGGAGAGCACTGACTGCTTCTGGTTGTTCTCTGACCACCTCTAGCCATGCATGGTATGGAGGGCCTAGAGAGTAGGGTGTCCTGCCTGGTGGGAGGTCACTCATCTCTTGGTACTCTGTGTAGTAGCAGGCTGTGTTTCAGAGTTCCACTGAGGATGCCCAAATTTTTATATTGTGGTGTGAGAAAAGATTGGTGGCAAAGTGACATCGAGCAGAGATAGAAAAGAAGAGAGAAAATGAACGATTAAAATACATCGGAAGAAGCGGATGGTCATTATACTTAACCTAGTTTTCCACCACACTCTGAGAGCCAGAATGGGGGCAGGTAGACGCTGTGGGATCTGTCTTTGATCCTGCGGTAGGGTTGAGGGGCAGAGGACTTGAGCCATGTTCATGCTGTATGCTCACTGCTGTGGTGTGTTGGTGCAGGTTGGCCACCCTGTGAGAAATTATCCTGGCTGTCCATCCAGAGTTTAAAATTCTGATTACTTGAAACTGACCTTGATGAGAGTCTTTACATGATGGAATGTCACAAGCACTACAAATCAACCCTTTCTCCTTTTTCCAGAGACAAATTTTAAAAATTTATCATCTTAAAGGTAGTCATACTTATTTTAAACTCATCATTGTGTGTGGGTAAGTGAATAAAGAAAAAGAAAAATTACTCAAACTCAGAAATTTCACAGCATTTGTACCATAAACAGTAGGGATAACGAAAAAGGTGACAGTAACTTTATGTTCACTTCAAAAAGCCTATTTTTATTTCTATGTTTTTGATTGAGGCTATGTGAGGACACTTGGTAAACTAGGAAAAGAACAAATTTTATTCAGAAAATTAGGATGTAGCAAATAACAGTAAGGTTAAGGGTTTAGTTATAGTGGAATCCAGGAGACAGAAATTGTATAGTGATGATGTGGGATTCTCCTCTGTATACTGTGAATACCATTGGTTAATAAAGAAACTGTCTTAGGCCTGTGATAGGGTAGAGCAGAGCTAGGTGGGGAAAACTAAACTGAATGCTGGAAAAAAGGAGGCGGTGTCAGGGAGAAGCCATGGAGCTGCCACCAGAGACAGACGTGCTGAAACATTGCCGGTAGGCCATGAGCTTTGTGATAAAATATAAAATAATGGAGATTGGTTAATTCTAGCTGTAAGAACTAGCTAGCAATACACTTAAGTAATTGGCCAAGTAGTGATTTAATTAGTACAGTTTCTGTGTGGTTATTTTGGGAGTCTGGGCAGCTAGGAAACGAATAAGCAGCCTCTTACAATATAGTGAGGGCCAGCTCATGACAATGGATTCCAAACACCCAGATGCACTCAGAAAGGGACTCTTCATATTTTCAAGAGGAGATCAGAACAGTTTTCAGACCAGAGATTAAGACTATGTCACAAGAATAAGTGATTGACAGTCTGGGCTGGCTGAAGTCATCTGCAGGCCTGTTTGATGTCATGAAGATATGTGGGTGAGAGATAACCATGGGCAGCATGGGTCCTCACAGTTCAGGTTGCTGAAGGCCCCTTCACGTTCTGCCATATGAGGAGGTGCCAGTTTAATAAGCAAAGACATGATAGACAAATTGTAGAGGAAGTAAAGCATAACAGTTCATGTGCTGTGGAAAGAAGCAGATTGAAGAAGCAAAGACCATGAGGACCTAGCTGATGTGAGTGGGCTGCATGCTACCTGGGGTCGGGGTGATTCATGACCCAGACTGTGTTGAGGGCCACGTCTGGGTCCTGTGGTCCTACTGCAGCCAGTGTCTGTGTTGATACTCATGACCCATATCATCACCAAAGACCACAAAGATTCCATGTCTTGTTTGGCACCTGTGACCATTTTTGTGCTCAAAGACCGTTCTGCCACTGTGGTCATGCTGATCTGAATGACCTGTGCTGCTACCAAGTGCCATGTAGGCCCAAGCTGTGGTGTAGAGACATGTCTAGGTCTATGGCCCCACTGCAGCCAGAGTCTGTGTTGATGTCTGTGGATCCTGAATCCACTGAAGGTGAAGCCAATGCTTGGGGTTCTGGGATGCTACCTGTGGCCATGTTGCTGTTCAAAGACCACACACCACTTGAGTGGTGCCAATCTGAGTGTCCTTCTGGGGCCATGGTGATATCCAGGCTCAGACTGCTGCCAAGGGCAAGTCTGGGTCCATGTTATTACCACAGCCAGGGTCTATGTTGGTATGCATGGACCATGTTGCCACCAAAGGCCACATGGATGTCTGAGTATAGACCATAACCTGTGGTTATGTTGGTGTCTGGGGCCTGTCCTGTCGTAGGGGCCATGGTGATCTGAGTGACTTCTGCTGCTACATGGGGGCCACGGTTGCCCAAGTCTGGGCTGTTGTCAAGAGTCATGTCTGACTCCATGTCTCTACAGCAGCCATGGCTCCTGTTACCACCTAGGGCCATGAGGATGAGACTATCTTGGTGCCTGTGGGTGAAACTGCTGCTGTGGTCACATTGATCTGGGTGGCATTTGGTTAATTAATTTTGCAGGGTTTTCTTTTGTGGGGGAATTCTGCAAGGGTGATGTGAAGATATGGAGACACTGGGAAGTGAGCAGAATTGAGTGCATGATGTGAAATTCCCATAGAATCAATCTAGAATTATGGATAGAGGGGGGGTTGAAACTGAACAGGATGTGTAGGGAAAATGACCTCTAAGAAATTAGTTTCTGCTCACTTCAGCAGCACATATACTAAAATTGGAATGATACAGAGAAGATTAGCATGGCCCCCACACAAGGATGACACACAAATTCATGAAGCCTTCCTTATTTTTTATTTTGAATGGTATTATTTATAAAGCAATAAAAAACAAAATTATAGGTGGAAGGGAGACATTTACTCTTAGGACAGACTTTTCTAAATTCTTTTTATTTCAGAATTTATTCATCAATAAATTAGTAGAATTAAGAAAATCTGATGGTATATTAAAGTAAGCTAGCAAATAATAGCCATACAATTTCAAGTGTTTATAGGCATGAAGTATTCCACATACTTGAAGTTATATGCTTTGGACCTTGTGGAAATGTATTTAAGTACCACATTTTTACTTTTGGAAATGTGATGAAAAGAACATTTAATAAATAACTTTAAAAAACTAGTTTCTTTTTTGTCTAGAAGCCCAAAATGGCCTTGGGGCACCTTGTTCTTTCCAAAGCCAGAGAAAGCTGCAGTGTTGGGAGGCTCTGATCCTTATCTCATTCCTAAATGGTTTTAGGGTTTTAATTTAGAGTAGCTACAAAGGCCCATTAAAGAAAGCTCATGATTAAATGAACAGAAACTGTGGCCTTTGTGGAGACCCAGTGTTCTAGGTGGACAGGGTCCATCACCTAGGCTTAGGACCCTCTAAAGCCACACTAAAGGGATAGGGAGAATAATTTTTCCTAGAGAGGCATGATGATGCAGCACACATCCAATCCCTGGACTCTGGAGGCAGAGGCAAGGAGAGCTTAATGAGCCTTGCCTACATAGCAATATACAGGACTGTCAAGGCTATGTAGTAGGACTCTGTGTCTAATCTTTTTCTCATTAATTGATATACTATCCATTTCCTTCCTAGAATCCTCCCTACCCAGTGTAGTTCCTGCATGCTACGCTGAGTTTCAGTTGGGTCTGTCTCCCCCAGAGTGGCCAGATCAGACTTTTCCTTTTTCTTTTTTTCTGTCTCTTTCATTTGGATTTTGGACACTTGCTGAATCTAAGTATAACTTTTCTGATACTTTAGGCTCCGTTACTTTTTCTAGAAATGCCCCCTTTCACCATGTGGCAGTTTGTTTATCATATGTTTGACCTCCATACCTGCTTAAACAGCATGAGTATATTTTCCCTTTACCCCTCCATTGTCCTCCTCTGTGTGATTGCTGAGTTGCATACTTGCATGAGCTTGAAATATTCCCTCATAACTTGAACAGATTATCTTTGGACTTTCACTTGAGTACATTTTTAAACTTTTTTATTAATGAGATTAAGAACCCCAAAAATATTATCCAATAACGGAAGCATCGTAGCTCTGAGCTATTAAAGTTCCCCTGGTGCTTTGAATAAAAAATATTCTCACAGACCACTGGGAGGAGAAGGTGAGCAGTAGTGAGGGTGGCCATACCAGCCTGCTGAGAGGAAATGCTTAAGCAGTAATGTGACAGGCTGGACAAGGCCAGACCACAGGAAGGAGAAGCGTGAGAAACAGCTAACTGAGCCAGGCTAGGATACTGGGAGGAGAAGTATAAGCAGCAATGCAACAGGCCAGTCCAGGCCGGATGTCTGGGAGGAGAAACATGAGCAGTAGCACAGAGGGCCAGGCCAGACGGCTGGGAGGAGAAGCATAAACAGCACAGAGGGCCAGGCCAGGCTGCTGGGAGTAGAAGCAGGATCAGTAGTGTGTTGAACTGGGACAGACCACTGGGAAGAAAAGCAGGATCAGCAATGCAGCGGGCCATGATGGTAGCAGTGGCCTCCAGACATTATCTGACCACTGGAGCTTCAGTTTCAACCCTGCCAACACCAGGAGGTATGATCATCTGAGCCTCAGGCCCATGGGCACCTGGAGGAGCAATGAATGACCAAACACTTTCCTCTGCCTACACCGGAAGAAGTAATCAACAGAGCCACAGCCCCCAACTACACCAATTGGAGAAAATGGACCCCCTGAAACACAGACTCTACATATTCTGATTGGAGGAAGAGATGTGTAGACAACAGGGTAAAAATACACTCAATAACATAAAAAGCAAGACAACACCACCGGGCACTAGTGGTTCTACAACAGCAAGGCCTGATCATCCCAATGCAGATGAAGCAGAAGAAAATAACCTTAAAAATAACTTTATGAAGGTGATTGAGGTCTTTAAAGAGGAAATAAAAATTAAAGAAATGGAGGAAAAGACAAACAAAAAATTGGAAGAAATCAACAAATTCCTTAAAGAAAACCAAGAAAAAGCACTCAAACAAGTGAAAGAAATAGTTCCTGACTTGAAAACTGAAATAGAGTCAATAAAAAATAAACACAAACTAAAGGAAATATGGAGATAGAAAATTTGAGTAAATGATCAGGAACTACAAATGTAAGCATAAACAACAGAATACAAGAGATAGAGAATCTTAGGCCTTGAAGACATGATAGAGGAAATAGATTCATCAGTCAAAGAAAAATGCTAAATCCAACAAATTCTTAATACAAAATATCCAGGAAATATGGGACACCATAAAATGACCAAACCTAAAAATAATAGGAATTGAAGAAAATTCAGCTCAAAGGCACAGAAAATACATTCCAAAAAGTCATAGGAGAAAGCTTTCCTAACCTAAAAAAAAGGTCATACCTATGAAAATGCAAGAAGCTTAAAGAACACCAAATAGACTGAACCAAAAAAGAAAGTCCACTCACCTCATAATCAAAACACTAAAAATACAGAATAAAGAAAGAATATTAAGAGCTACAAAGAAAAAAAAGCCAAGTAACATATAAAGGCAGACCTATCAGAATTACACCCAACTGCTCAATAGAAACAATGGAACTCAGAAGGTTAGGCTAAGAGACCATGAATGCCATCCAGCAAAGCTTGCATTCAACAAAGATGAAGACAATATATTCCATGATGAGACCAGATTTAATCAATACCTATCCACAAATCCAGCCCTACAAAATGTACTAGAAGGAAATACAAGAAAGGATACAAGGAACATATCTAAACATAATAAAGGCAATATACAGAAAAACAACAGCCAACCTCAAACTAAATGGCAAGAAACTCAAAGTGAACCCACTGAAATCAGGAACAAGAAAGGACTCTCTCCATATCTGTTCAGTATAGTACTTTAAGTTATAGCTTATAGCTAGAGCAGTAAGACAAAAATTGAAGATCAAGGGAATTCAAATTGGAAAAGAAAAAGTCAAACTTTCACTGTGTGCTGATGATATTATAGTATACATAAGTGACCCCAAAAAACACTAGAGAACTCCCTACCGAAGGAAAATATCTTCGGTAATGTAGCAGGATACAAGATTAATTTAAAAAAAATCAGTATCCCTCCTATATAGAGATGACAAGTGGTCTGAGAGAGAAATCAGAGAAACATCATCTTTTACAATAGCCACAAATGACAAAGTATCTTGGGGTAACTTTAACAAAACAAGTGAAAGACCTGTATGACAAGATCTTCATACCTCAAAAACATTAATCTACTTCATATAGAAAAACAAAAACCCAGGATAGCCAAAACAATCCAGTATAATAAAGTAACTTCTGGAGGCATCACCATCACTGACTTCAAACTTTAATAGAGAGCTACAGTAATGAAAACCACTTGGTAATGGCAGAAAAACAGACAATGGACTACTACTCAAGTGTTAAAAAAATGACATCTTGAACTTTTCAGAAAAATGGATGGAACTAGAAAAAAAAACATACTGAGTGAGGTAATCCAGACCTAGAAAGACAATTATAATATGTACTTATAAGTTGCTTTTAGACACAAAGCAAAGAATACAACAAGCCTACAATCCCAACCTTGAAGGAAACCCTAAGAGAGAAATACATGGATCTGACTAGGAAGAAAAAAAGACAAGATCTCCTAAGTCAACTGGGAGCATGAGGGTCAGAGGGGGACAGCAGAAGGAGAGAGAGGAGGAAAAAAAGGGAATAGGGTATATATATGTAGCCCAATTAAAAATAATAAAATATAAACTATATTTCAAAGCCAAGTGCATATGAGCTTGAGATAGATAGTAATATATATATATATATATATATATATATATATATATATATATATATATATATATAACTTCAAGATTACCATTCAGGAAAAATAGCAGAATGATACAAATTAAAAGAGTTCATGTAAATAAATCTATTGGAATATAATCTTGCACACAGGGGAGCTTAAAATGTACTATTAGTAAATACGTTGTTAAAATTTCCCTCAAAAAAGAAATAATCTCTATATTCTAGTATATATATACATACATATATATATATGTATATACATATATATTTGTTTTTCAATCACTGTTACTTTTTGGTGAGGTTTAGGCCGTGCAGCCCTTCCATAGAAAGTATGTTAAGGATGTGAGCTGTGATATTAAAAAGACTTGTCACACTTCCAGTTTATTTTTATTTTCTATGTTTCATGCTCTCCACGAGGATGTGAGCTCACAACTCCCTGATCTGCTTCCATGCTTCTCAGGCTTGATGGACTCATGCCGCTGGAACAGTAAGACCATAGAAACCCTTTATTCTATAAGTTATTTTCATCGTGCTATGTTGTCACGTCAAGAGATAGTAACTAACACCCCCTCTATCCCTCCTAACTTACAGTCAGGCCTTCTGCTTCTTGTATGCGTAGATGGCAGAAGCACCAATTACCAGTAGCATTTTGGGTACAAGGAACACAGCTACAAGGATTTCAGCAGTATCTGATGTCTTCAGTTCTGGAAATCAAGTGGTAGGAGGAACCATTAGAGAGGACATAAGGAGTTTATCATGAGAGATCTTTACCTGGGTTATTTATGCACCCAAGCCCTATCCCTTACCTTCCTAATGGTGCAACCCTTTATTCCTCATGTGGTGGTGACCATCAACCATGAAATTATTTTTGTTATTGCTTCATAACTTTAATTTCACTACTTTTATAAATCATAATATAAATATCTGAAATGAGTCTGCTGTGAAAGTTCTGTTCAACCAGCAGACGGGTCGTGGACCACAGGCTGAGAAACAGTGTTCTGTTCCCGACATCCTCCTCTTTCTTAGTGATCTTATTACTAAGTTGGCCAGTGGCTTTTACAGCACATTCAGGACTGCAAGCACTTCCTCCAGAGGGGCTAATTATAGAGAGCAGATGACCATGAGAAGGTTGAAGGGCAGAGCTCAGCAACATACTGTGCCATTAAGGTAGAGTTCTCAGTGAAAGAGAGAAATGTCAGACCTTAGAAATTGTTCCTCTGTAGCCCTGTGCAATATATGAGAGTTGTGTCCTGAGACTGGATTTGAACAGTGTTCTGCCTTGGTTGGATCTTGGGGACCCTGGGGTCTCCTCCCTGAGAAATGTCCCAGGCATTTCTCATAAGAGAAATATTCATAAGAAATACCAATTACTTGGTCTCTAGGGTATTGTGTGCAGGACAGTGGGCACTGCTATTCTGAAGCATAAGGGATGGTCCTGCCTCATCTTGGTGATGTAACAGGTATACCAATGGAATAATCACAAATATCTCCTGTTGTTTCATAAATGTATTTGAGGATATTTTAAGCCCAAGCTTCATATTAGAACATTCTGGAAACATTTAATATTTCAGATGCCGAAACCCATATGAGATCAAATAAAGAAACATGGATCTTAGATTTATCTCTGTTTCCCAAATTATTCCAAAGAGAAAAGAGAAACCTGGTTGAGAATCACCAACCCCCTACCCCCAACTTAATTGATAACTAAGGCCTGCAGAGGGAAAGTAAGAATCCAAGGTCACATGACTCCTGAGTAACAAAGCTCACATTGATGAGACATTTCCCACAAGTCAGAAGTTTCTCTAAATGTGTTACTTCACTCCTTCAGTATAGCAGGCCTATATACTGTGCTAGCAGGGAGAGTCTGTGAAGTGAGCCCCCTGTGGAGGGTTGATTTCACTCCTTCAGTATAGCAGGTCTGTATACTGTGGAGCAGTGAGTCCCCCCTAGGGAGGTTTGCCCTGGGCACACATGAGAGAGGAGAGTGCTGGGATGCATATTGGGATGCCTATGCAGACACTGTCTCCGTCCTCTCCCCTGCAGACCACATAGCTGCCCTGGAATGTCCCTGATACGGCCATCTAGGATGTGTCCATAACATTGACCATGGACCATGGCTGTTGTCATCACAGGAAGTGGTGACATGACCTCCTGATGCTAGTTTCTCAGTAATTCTCTGGGTAGTCATAGCAACCTGGAAAAGGTACCCATGTTCTCCAAAAGGGGAAACTGTCATTCAAATCCAGTAAGTTATCCAAGTTGTACAACGATGATGCCATGTGGATTCTGGGGTGCTGCTTTGCCATGTGATATACAGAGGGCCCAGCATCTCCCTCTAAAGGATCTGTGATCATCACCATGCCACACTGAGGACACTGCGGCTGGAACAGGGACTCTGTCCCTCTTTCCTGGTGTGTCTCAGAGGTCATTTACCACAACAAAATAACTGTCCCCATTTCTGAAATTCTGACTCTGACTCTTCTCTAAGAAGCTAACTTGAGGAATTCTAGCCCAAATCCCCATTCCAGGTAACTCCAGAAAGGAGGCTCTTTTCCAAGAGGCTCCTATAGAGCCTGCTTTTCTCCTTATTTCATGGATAGACCACATTTTCAAGACAGGACACAAGAGGCAGCTATGGACTATGCTTTTGCAGTTAGAGAGAATAAGCTATGTAGGAGGAATGCCATGTATGCTGTGTTACTTTATGAGGCAGGGTGATTTAGTCAAACGACTCTTTCTTACCTGCTCACCACTCATGAGACCTCTTTGAACCTCAGTGTTTTCTTCTCTAAAGGGAAGAAGTGACCTCTCCCCTAGAGGACATGTTTAGGTAGAAAACAAAATTACGGACACAAAGCACACAGCACACTGCTATTTCATTTCCCTCTTTCCATCTACTTTCCCATCAAGGGAGCCCTGAGGGCAATGACATGCCAGATAAATCTAGAATCAGTGGAAGTCTATGGATTATACATTGACTGAGCCACTTGCTGGTTGGGGTTGTCCAGGCATGGCATTACCTATACATTAGTGTCTTTATTTATGGCATCTATAGTGTCAGGATAAAGTGACTATTCTTGTTTCTCTCTGTTGGGGGTTCTGAGAAGACTTCTATACCACACCCAGGTAGGAAAATGGTAACATTCTTATAAACTAATTCACCTTCAAATGCAGCAAGCCTCCTCTAGAGGGCATGGGCCTTTTCCCCAGTCTGTGGCTATACAAGTTCCTCCACTGTAGCATTGCTTTAGCGGCAATGAATTGAAACAAAGGAAGCATTCATGATCTGGAATCTTTATCAGTTCATCTCTAGCTGCTGGGCTGTGACGCTTTGTTTACACAGGGCACAGTTCTGATAGGAGTGATGGCTTCATTGGTGTGACTCTCCCACCACTACACTTAGCATCCAGTGTGAGGAGCATCTCAAAACCCTGGTGAGCTGATGGTGAATGGAAATTATGGGCGAGCTTGAGAAATTATGACTCAGCATCCCATATGTACCAGGTTGCTAAGTGGAGATGGTGTTTCTTGCTTGGACTGCAAGAACCTAGCCTGAAGTCAGATGTGCTTTCAAGTCCAGATCCCAGAATCAGCTGGCTGTGTGGTCATGGACAGGACATTGGCAAACTGGGTTCACATTGATGGAGGACTTTCATTGGTTAATTAATAAATAAACTGCTTGGCCCAATAGGACAGAAAATTAGGTAGGCGGAGTAAACAGAACAGAATGCTGGGTAGAAGGCAGTGGGACAGACACTTCAGGCAGTCGCTATAGTGAGTCGCCATGCCTCTCCTCTCTGAGATGGACGCAGGTTAAGATCTCTCCTGGTAAGCGACCACCTCGTGGTGCTACACGGATCACTAAATATGGGTTAATTAGTCAATAAGAGGCTGAAACTAATGGGCCAGGCAGTGTTTAAAAGAATACAGTTTCCGTGTAATTATTTCAGGTATAAAGCTAGCCGGGTGGTGGGACGCAGCCTCTGCCGCTCCTTCCTACAGCACATCTCAAACAGGATTGCACTGGATAATCTGACTATACTTCCTGCTGTAAAATCGCCAGAATCAAAACCAAGAAATAAGACTTCAGGCCTCTGTCTCAAAGTTCAAAGTGAATGTCCTGATGCTTACATTGGTGATTGGAGATCATCTACATGGAGACCAAGTCCAGGACTTAGATCTACATTGCACAGACCTCCAGTGCTTGTGCAAGTAGGATAGAAAATGTTTCCAGAGACCCAAGGTAAAGATGTAAACCAAAGGTGAGAGATTCCACAGTGAATGTGGGCACATACCAATGGATCCAAGTATGCTGTGGACACAGAACAAGTAAGAAAACCATACTGTGCCCTGGGCTGTCACTTTTTGCTTTGATTTGCTTTTCCTCTTGGGAGGGAGGAGTCTCCGGTAAAGAGCTCATGCTTGCCTGTATCTGTTTGACATCTAGAATGGAACCTGGCATACACTAGGCCCAGGTTGTCTGGCAGAAAGAGGAGACTTACTTGGGTGAGGTAATGCACTCTGGAGGCGGTAGGCCAGGTTTGTCCCTTCACTGAACAAGGCATCGGCTGTCTTTATGTAGCCACTAGACGGGGACGGATTGCGAAGGGTAGGTGTTGTGAGGCAGACAAGGGTATGGGTTCACCCCCATTTACCAGAAATGGCACCGCTAGCCCATAGCATGTCCTCTCCTCAGCTTCCTATGAGCATGAGGGTCACTTACAGGCTTGCGTCTTCATTGTTGATCACAGAATCTTGGACACATTTTGACCTCCTGGAGGTATGAGGGACAAGGAAGGACAATGCAGTACTTACCAAGGACATACAGCACGGTGCCTCCCCCAGACAGAAACTCCTTGTCAGAGTCTGCTTCCTTCTGAAACTTCACACAGTAGTAGGTACCAGTGTCAGCAGCTGTGACATTGCTGATGCGGATGGAAAGGTCCAGGTTGTTTCTCTTTGTGACATCTGTAACATTTGTGACTCTGGGAAACTTATCTCCTGTGAAACTATATATTAGTTGCCGACTCTGTCCTGTGCCCTTGAACCACTTCATGGGCCCCAGAGGTCGGTGGGAGGTCACAGTGCAGTTCAGAGTGGCTGACTCTCCAGCAGAGACAGAAACTGATGTCTCAGGCTGAATCACCTTCAGGTCCTGTGTAGCTGCTCCTGCAGGAAACATCAGTTAGTGCTCATCATGATGAGAACCCACAGGCTCCTCTAGTTTGTCATCAAATACTGCTACTTCCTGGACCTCAGCACGAGGCGATCACAGTTCCCTCACTTGGGCCTCTTAGCAAACAAATGTAACAGATGAGGAAATGAGTCACAGAGACGCTGAGTCTTTAGCAGTATTTTCATGAAACCCCAATTCTGTTTGAGATTCTCATGCCAGTATCAGCTTGGTTTTCATTTTCTGTGTACATGGCATGTTACACTTATATAATAGTATTGGATATGATTATATGATTCTTTGAGACCATTGGGACATAAATGTTAAGTGTGAGATATAATTAGTGAGATATACATTTGATTACCAGATTCTAGGTGAGGCCCCAAGTCAGGGGGGTTGCTTTAGCAGGTGGGGTGAAAATGCCATAGATATTTCCCAACATGCAATAACATTCACATTAATTAGAGAAATAAATCACCGGTTTAAGTTACCAGTTTTAAAAATATGTACTATCACATTAATTAATCAATTTTATGTGTATTGCTGTTTTTCTTCCACGTATGTCTATGCACCAAACACAAGTCTTGTGGTCAAGGAATCTAGAAGAGGGAGTCACAGACCTTGGAACTGAAGTCATACATAGTTATAAGTCACCATGTGGGTGCTCAGACTTAAACCTGGGTCCCATGGAAGAATTGCAAATGGTCTTAACCCCCGAACCATCTCTCTTTGGCCCCAATGTTATATTAACTTCAAGGATGACATAACAGATTCCTACAAAGGTAATGGTTTGACACGACAGAAACGTTTTATTTCACGCTTTGGAGGTAAAAAGTTCTAGTTTGGTGTAATATGTCTGCTACCAAGGGGTCGCAGTGCCCCACCCTCCAGGAGGCCCTGTTTGTTCCCTTGCAAATGATGTGGTCACCCGGGGACACTCTCTCTTATCACCTGGCAATGAATTGAAACAAATGAAGCATACATGATCTAGAATCTTTATCAGTTCATCTCTAGCTGCTGGACTGTGATGCTTTGTTTACACAGGGCACAGTTCTGATAGGAGTGATGGCTTCATTGGTGTGACTCTCCCACCACTACACTTAGCATCCAGTGTGAGGAGCATCTCAAAACCCTGGTGAGCTGATGGCGAATGGAAATTATGGTCGAGCTTGAGAAATTATGACTCAGCATCCCATATGTACCAGGTTGCTAAGTGGAGATGGTGTTTCTTGCTTGGACTGCAAGAACCTAGCCTGAAGTCAGATGTGCTTTCAAGTCCAGATCCCAGAATCAGCTGACTGTGTGGTCATGGGCAGGGCACTGGCAAACTGGGTTCACATCTCAAATAGGAATGCACTGGGTAATCTGACTATAATTCCTGCTATAACATAGCCAGAATCAAGACGAAGAAATAAGACTTCAGGCCTCTGTCTCAAAGTTCAAAGTGAATGTCTTGACGCCTACATTGGTGATTGGAGATCATCTACATGGAGACCAAGTCCAGGACTTATTCTACATTGCCCAGAACCTCCAGTGCCTGTGCAAGTAGGATGCAAAATGTTTCCAGAGAGACCCAAGACAAAGATGTAAACTAGGGGTGAGAGATTCCACAGTGAATGTGGGCACATACCAATGGATCCAAGTATGCTGTGGACACAGAACAAGTAAGAAAACCATACTGTGCCCTGGGCTGTCACTTTTTGCTTTGATTTGCTTTTCCTCTTGGGAGGGAGGAGACTCACATCTCGGGTAAAGAGCTCATGCTTGCCTGCATCTGTTTGACATCTAGAATGGAACCTGGCATACACTAGGCCCAGGTTGTCTGGCAGAAAGAGAAGACTTACTTGGGTGAGGTAATGCACTCTGGAGGCGGTAGGCCAGGTTTGTCCCTTCACTGAACAAGGCATCGGCTGTCTTTATGTAGCCACTAGACGGGGACGGATTGCGAAGGGTAGGTGTTGTGAGGCAGACAAGGGTATGGGTTCACCCCCATTTACCAGAAATGGCACCGCTAGCCCATAGCATGTCCTCTCCTCAGCTTCCTATGAGCATGAGGGTCACTTACAGGCTTGCGTCTTCATTGTTGATCACAGAATCTTGGACACATTTTGACCTCCTGGAGGCATGAGGGACAAGGAAGGACAATGCAGTACTTACCAAGGACATACAGCACGGTGCCTCCCCCAGACAGAAACTCCTTGTCAGAGTCTGCTTCCTTCTGAAACTTCACACAGTAGTAGGTACCAGTGTCAGCAGGTATCACATTACTGATGCGGATGGAAAAGTCCAGGTTGTTTCTCTTTGTGACATCTGTAACATTTGTGACTCTGGGAAACTTCTCTCCTGTGAAATCATATATTAGTTGCTGACTCTGTCCTGTGCCCCTGAACCACTTCATGGGCCCCACAGGTAGCCGGGAGGTCACAGTGCAGTTCAGAATGGGTGACTCTCCAGCACGGACAGAAACTGCTTTCTCAGACTGAATCACCTTCAGGTCCTGTGTAGCTGCTCCTGCAGGAAACATCAGTTAGTGCTCATCATGATGAGAACCCACAGGCTCCGCTAGTTTGTCATCAAATACTGCTACTTCCTGGACCTCAGCACGAGGCGATCACAGTTCCCTCACTTGGGCCTCTTAGCAAACAAATGTAACAGACGAGGAAATGAGTCACAGAGACACTGAGTCTTTGGCAGTATTTCCATGTAGCCCCAATTCTGTTTGAGATTCTCATGCCAGTATCAGCTTGGTTTTCATTTTCTGTGCACATGGCATGTTACACTTCTTATACAATAGTATTGGATGTGATTACATGACTCTTTTGAGACCAGTGATGTAAATGTTAAGTGTGAGGTATAGTTGGTGAGATGTACATTTGATTACCAGATTCTAGGTCAGGTCCCCAAGTCGAAGTTGCTTTACCAGGTGCAGTGATAATGCTGTAGATATTTCACAACATGCAATAACATGCACATTAATTAGAGAAATAAAGCCCCAGTTTAAGTTACCAGTTTGGTGTCACAGACCTAGGAACTGAAGTCATACATAGTTAAAAGTCACCATGTGGGTGCTCAGACTTAAACCTGGGTCCCATGGAAGAATTGCAAGTGGTCTTAAGCCCCAAACCATCTCCCTCTGGCCCCAGTGTTATATTAACTTCAAGGGTTACATAACAGATTCCTACAAAGGTAATGGTTTGACACGACAGAAACGTTTTATTTCACGCTTTGGAGGTCAGAAGTTCTAGTTTGGTGTGACATGGCCGCTACCAGGGGTCACAGTGCCCCACCCTCCAGGAGGCCCTGTTTGTTCCCTTGCACATGGTGTGCTCACCTGGGAACACTCTTTCCGGTCACCTGTTTTCCCATCACAGCACCCTATTTACTCAGCCCCATAGCTGACACTTCTGCCCCTTCTTGCCTGGACTTTGGTGATCTTGTAGGACTGCATTGTCCTGCACTGTCCTATACTACTGGACCAAGACTGTGCAACATTTTTTTGAGATATGGAAAGAGAAAAAGGATAAGGAAAAGTACTGAAGAAAGCGAAGAGTCTGAATAGCAAAGTATAACATCAAATGGAAAGAAACTGTGAGAAGGAACCAAATGATAATGAGAAGTTGAGGGGTATAAAATTTATTATTCCAATGGACAGGCTTCACAGATGATTTAGCAGGTTACAAAAAATATCTAAAATCATGGAAATGTGTACTATAAAATTACTTAGGCAGCGCTGCAGGGGCAGATGTACAATAAAGAGGAAAAAATTTAAGTATTCGGAGTGTAGTGACAAGATTATTGGAAAATAACTGTTGACTAAAACTTTCCTGGTTTATTAAAATATAAGAACTATAAATCCAACAACTGACCTAATTCAGTGTGAGATAAACTCAGAGACACACACCAGCAGACGCTAGAATCCAACAGACAAAAGCAGAGCAGAAAGAGAATGCTGAGTGCTGCTGGATGGAGCATGACTCATCTCATCTGCTAAATGATAGGATCACAGCTCTTATCAGAAGTGTTAGCATCCAGGAGGCCATGAGACAGTGTGTGCAGTCACAGTTCTAAAAGAGAAAACACATCCAGAATGTAAGTAAAACCCAGGATTCCACACAATGCAAAACTGTGGGACCAACACAAGAGAGAAAACAGGCTCTTTGTAGTTAAAAATCTGTGTTTATTACAATGATATATGTTTGAAGATATTAATACCTGTCCTTCAGGAAATGCTAATGGGTTTCCCTTGTGTTGAAATAAAGAATCCCAGAGAATAAGGCCTAGTTTAGAAGACAATACAACTCTGACTGTACTCTGAATTTTAAAATCTCATAAAGCATCCCGAGCTCCCAACTTATACTTAGGCTTTTTGACAATGGCGACTCTAATCTTCTACCTTGTGGTTCTCATTAATAGCCTTAGGGAAGGCCATACACCTGGAGCTGCTAGGAAGGATGGGGGCACTGCTAGGTCTCACACAAGAATGTCTGATGTGAAAATCTGCTTCCCTTGATAACTGAAGCCAAAAGCAAAGGGCAGCTTTGTGAAACAGTATGTATGGCTTGCTTTTCCAATAAACTTGCTTAAACACGACACATGAATAGTAGCCATTCGTCTGCAACATTTCTTATTAGCAATGATGCTCTAATATATACAGTAGAAACTAAAATGAAATAATGTCTTTGTTACTTAAAAAGTAATTTGAGTCTATAAAAGTAAAATGATAAATATGAGGAGATTTAAAACTCAATGTCATGTGCCCGGGACCCACCTCATCTTTCACAAAGAATAAAGCAGTAGCCAGCTGCTCCTTGAGGCAACCAACTATGAGAGAGAGAGAGAGAGAGAGAGAGAGAGAGAGAGAGAGAGAGAGAGAGAGAGAGAGAGAGGGAGGGAGGGAGGGAGGGAGGGAGGGAGGGAGGGGAGGGAGGGAGGGAGGGAGGTCATCAAGTGAGTGCTAGGACCTTGTGTTTCTGGGAGGAGAGAACAGAAAACGGAACTAATTATCCTGACATCTGTGGAATCTGCTTTGCAGAGTGGATTTGAGAATCTCAGTTAACTCTGTTTGCATGGATGAAGATGATCACAGCTAGTAGAGGCATCCAGTCCTTCCCGGCTTTAGCTGAGTTATGAAGAACTGGAATCTGCACAGCAGCTTTGCTTGGGAGAAACTCCATCCTTCTTCTCTGTCCCATCTCTAGAGTCCAGGCTGCTGTAACTGTGTACTATCTAAGCAAGGGAAGAGTTTCTGACTTCACCCAGTTAGGGTTGTGGAAGGTAGACAGTCCTTTACACCCTCATCTGTGAGTCCACAGAAATCCCAGTACACTACCACAGGGGGTGCAGCCTCAGTATTCAGTATATCCAGGGGATCAGCAATGACAGCCACACTCAAGCCTCTCAAGTGCCACACGATGCAGGAGAAAATCGTTTCAGCAAAGAGAGAAAAGAGACTTTACATAGAGTAAAAGTGAAGGATAGTGGATCCGTTTTGTTAACAGTCTCTGCCTCAGAGTCAGGACCCAACAAATTCTCCCGTATGTGTCATTTGCTAAGTGTGCATCTTCCCATGTGACTCAAACCCATTTGAAATTGCTAATTTATGTAGAAATAGAAACCTTGTTTCCCATGTGAATGATATTTTCAAAGGAAAGCTGTTTGCATGTAAGGAGGAAGCTGAAGAGCACAGAAGCAGAGACCCATAGACCCTGTGCCTGTTTCACCAGCTAAAGCTCACGGGTAGACAAAAGTGGCTGGGAAGAGTGATGGCTAATCCTATGACCTCAGTCCATCATCCTGAATTCAAACCACAGCTCTAGACATCACCATCAGGGTTGTTCGTGCTTCTGCTTCTTCTGTGTCTGTGGCAGTGTGACACGAGCATTAGCCTGACATATGAGGTGGAACAGTGGAGTACATCCTACAGTATTTGGGACGTGGCGAGTGCTCATGCTCACGACATTGAAAAGTAATCCCTCAGGTGATTTTCTGGGTCATGGATCATTCACTGGCTCTGGGTATCTGCATAGTGTCATGGAGCTTGGTCCGATTACAGAGCTGCATCAAGCTCTAGGTATAGATGTAGATCTGGTGATAATTATGGCTTGCTAAATTATCTTTCTATTGATTTGAAAAATACTGGAGGGTGCAAAGAAATAATATTACATCTGTCTCCATGTTTCAGAGAGTTCAGGGATCACAGTGCTGAATGGCTCCATTGCTGTGGTCTCAGGGGAGACAGAACCTCCTCACGAAGACAGAGTATAATGGGACAATATTGCTCGTGTCCACCTTACCTTTTAAACACCCAATCATATCTCATAGCAGTGCTATCCAATTGAGAACAAAGGCTTTAATACATGAATTTTTGGGTATATTTCATAATCCAAGTATAACATTTGTACTAGACAACTTCACAATACTGAAGTAAATTCTTAAGATAAATTAGCCAATAAAAACCAAAGTCGCCCTAAATACCACATTTTAGAAATTTCAGTCTGGGGGCTGTAGAGATGGCTCAGAGGTTAAGAGCACTGGCTGCTCTTCCAGAGGTCCTGAATTCAATTCCCAGCAACCACATGGTGGCTCACAACCATCTGTAATGAGGTCTGGTGGCCTTTTCTGGCCTGCAGGCATAAACACAGACAGAATATTGTATACATAATAAATAAATATTAAAAAAAAGAAATATCAGTATGCCTGCTATTCTGTTGCATTGGAGACTGTAGGAAGACATGATCATGGTAGGGAGACAGCAGTAATGCAAGCAAGGCTGAAATGTGAATAGAAAGACAGCAAGGACACACAACGTCTGCCAGTGAAATATTCTCCTTTGATGCTCTCATGTGCATTGGTGTTATCCTTGTTCCCGAAACAGTATGTGGGCTGGGGCAAACTGTTTTTATATATTTAGGACTGTGTGTGTATGTTTGAAAGAGAGACAAAAACAGAGATACATAGGAGATATGCATATAAAGAGAGTGAGGGAGAGAGAGAACAGTTAAAGAAACAGAGTCAATGAATTAGAGAATAGGACTAGGGAAAAAGATGTAATTATATATTAATTTGAAAAAATAAAAAACAAAAGTTTCAGAAAGTGCTAAAATCACCAGAAGTTCTCATCAATCATTGCTAGTATCAGCTGCAGTGAGAGTACAGTGAGGATAGATTAAAAGTTTGACTTCTATTATCAGATGACACAATAGATCCCCTAACCAAAGTGTGGAGCCTGAGGGCTGATAAGCCCTGACCTGAAGTCATCAAGTTTTTCTCATGAACAAAGAAGGCACTGAGGACAAACAACCTTTGAGAATCAGGAGCAGGGACCACTCACAGTGTCAATAATCCTTACCATGAGATGAAGGGAAACAAAGCTCCCTGTAGAATATCAACAAGATCAGGGATGTGTGAGTTCCTGGTATAGATGAGCTGCCTACACTCTACATATCAAAGCCATAGCCCAGTACCTCATAATGTGACTATATTTGAACCAGGGTCTTTGAAGGAGTAAAAGTCAATTAAGGTGGATCTTAATCCAATGTGACTGGTTTCATTTCAAGAAACAAAAGATCCACAAAGACATTCTGAAGTGAGATCCTGTGTGGAGAGAAGGAGAAGGTACGATTCACAACAGAGGCATCACGGAAGAAAATACCTTAGTGGGCATCTTGACCCTGGGTTTCCAGCCTCCAGAACTATAAGGAAATGAATGTCTATTGTATTGATTACCAGTCTGTAGTACAATGCCATGTCAACCCTAGCAATAAAACACAGGCACTAGTAAGACAAAATAATAGTACAGCCTCTCAAAGCAGCAGCTCTTGGTGAGAAGTTTGTGGTCACACGAGGAAGGAACTGGAGGACAGATGAGGAAACTTCGTGAGAAGGATGATGGCTGAGCACTGCCAGACACTTCCCTCTACCATGTCACCGCCCTTGACTCAGGAAGGGAGCAGGGAGTGCCGAGTGTGGAGACAGGCCATCAACCGCTTCGGAACTGACATGCTGTCTCTGGTGGGACTCAGAGTTACACGGATTAAAGTGAGATTCTACTAAAATAAATTTGTCAGCTGTAATATCAGAAAAAATAATAATTATTTTTTAATGATTTCCAGATAGAATGGTTCTGGTTTCCTGTGGGAACCCATGGACTCACAGAGCAATACTCCAGCCTCTAGAAAATGAACAATGTTCTGAGTTTCTCTCCTGTGGCAGTTCTGTTGTTTACCTGGAACCCTTCAGTTCTATTCATAGTGAAGGGGACACTAGCCCACTGGAGCATGTGGCTTTAACAGACATTGACTTTCTCCCCAGTTCTTTCTGCTGTGCTAAAAACCATCAGATTACATTCCTGAAGCTAGTCCCCTAAGGACAATCCCTTTCCTGAGGCTGACTTCCAAAGTTCTGCTTTCAATGTATTAAAATCCAGCAATCAAAAGCCTTCTTGGGCTCCCCTGATTAACATGCCCAATTAAACTTAAGCACCTCTTTCTAACACGGGGTTTCCTACTTTTCCTTTATAAAATGACATTTTCCTATGTGCCACATCTGTCTCCTCTCTATCCAGAGGCAGTACTTTGTCCCTCCAGGACAAATATCCCAGCTCCCTTTCCCTGGTTCCTTTCCCCTCTTTCTCTGTTTCCTGTCATAGTCTCCTATCCCTACCCTCTGTCCCTCTGGGGTAAATAAATCTTTGTCCCGAGAACTGGGTCTGAGAACTTGACCTTGGGGGTCCCGAGTCAATACTTTCCCCTTCACACAGGAGATGTGGTTGTACTCCTGAGCATGCTCACCTGGGAGTCCCAGCAGTAGGGTCAGCAGCAGGACACCGTGGGGAGTGTGAGGCCAGGAGTCCAGGTCAAGCATGTTGGGAGTGAAGGAGCTTGCTCAGCTCAGTGTCTGTGCTGGTGAGATTCCGGGTGCTAATCTGCAGATACTAGGTTCTAATCTGGTATATCTTATTTTGCATAAGGGTGTGACTGTATTGTGCTGAAACAGGAACCATACTGGCTATTTTGAAATAGACACACAGTCTTGCAGGCCGATGGAATAGAGGAGTTATTTATCATTGTAGAGGGACTGAGATATGCTTAGGAAAAGTAATCTTTTCTCCTTCTATAGAATTTATAGAATATATATATACGTATATATACATATATACATATACATATATATACATACATATATATATATATATATGGATTTATACTAGATCCACTTAATCTCAAGACATTTTGTCTTAGTAACTCTTCAATTAAGATCCAGGAAAAAAGATGTTTTGTCTTAATAACTCTTTAATTGGGATCCAGGAAAAAGATGTTTTCTTTTTTTGTTTTATAAACAGTGTTTTTCTCTGTAGTCCCGACTGTCCTGGGACTCACTCTGTAAACCAGGCTGGCCTCAAACTGAGAGATCTACAGTTTTTGCTTCCTTAATGCTGGGATTAAAGACATGTACCACCACTGCCCCATCAAAAGGATGCTAAACTCTTAAGTTTAAAACCTTGGATGCTATTTGCAACCTATCGTTTCTTCATCCCATGCTTTAGCTGTTGCAAAACATTCAGTTATTGGTCTATAGTAGTGTTGATACGGTGACAGGCAAACGGTAGCTCTGTTGCACCCTGACACAGTCAGACCATATCTATAAAGACTTTATGCTTTACAAATATACATTTAAAATTGTAGGCTTCTTTTTCAAGAAGCAACTCTGAAATACTAGAAGAATATCTATCTACAGGAAATGCACATGAGATCCAGAGCCATGAAATTTCAGCAAAGATCTGAAGGGATAACCAGTGAAGAAGTATTTAATGTTATTTTCACTGCAGCATCATGTCAGATAGATCTAGAAGAAAGGCAGAACTCCCCAAAGATAGGACCAGTATCTTAAACAAGAAATTATTCCCTCATCTCATGAAATGTTTTATAAAAAGTAGTTGAGTTATTCTGTCAATATTCTGTAGATTTATGTTTTCTTTTAATTCTATGTTATCAGCCACATCTGTGGGTTTTTTCACTTGTACTTTGAAAATATTTAATGCATGTTTTTATAGTCTGGGGTTATGGTCTTAACTGTACAAAAATTATGTGCTATTAACTCTAACTGCCCCCCCTCTCTTCATCACCCTATCCCTGCCCACACTCTGGCAGAAGGCTTTCACCCCTTCAGGGCCCAGGTCAGCTCCCTGAAAACCAGGTAAACCACACACCCCCATTCCTTGTCTGTGTTCACCCAGAATAACCCCAAGTACCCCTCCTCTCCTTGTCACCTCATCCTGGTCCACACTGCTGGTGGTGGTCTTGTACTCCACCAGAGGTCAGGCCAGCATTGTGATCCTCACATAAGACTTCTTCCTACTCAACCTGTGCTCACGTACCACAATGTCGTCTGTCCCTCCTCTTCTCATCACCATATTCCAGGCCATACCTCTGATGAAAGCCTTCTATGCCAATCAGAGGCCAGTTCAACATCCTGAATGCCTGATGCCAGACCAGCATCCTGAAACCCAGAAACCAGACCAACTCCCTGAAAATCATGCAGAAGCTTCTTACCACACCAAAAGCCAACCTGGGATCATGAACCCAGGGCTTCTCCCACTAGCTCAGATCAGAGGCCTTGCACATAGCCAGAACTCCATCCCCAAACTTGGGCAGGAACCCCCTACTGAACCAGAGGCCATCCAGGTTATCAGAAGTTCACACACCAACATAGAGACCTTCTACTCAACACAGGCCACAGCAGCAAGAACAGAGAGGAAACAGAAACCAAGGAAGGAAACACCCATTCAACAAAGACAAATCCAGAAATTGGAGCCTTAGCCTATAATCACTCTATTTCCAGATGTCCAATATAAGTGTAAGAACACAAACAACAATAGGTAGGAAAATATAGGAAAATATGTCACCACCAGAGTCCAGTCAACCCTCTACAGCAAGGCCTGAATATTTCAATGCAACTGAAGCACAAGAAAATAACCATAAAACAAAATTTATCATGATAATAGAGGTCCTTAAAGAAGAAAGGTGTTGTAGGAATTCCTTCCGCAAATGGACTTGGGGTACCAATGTTAGGGTGTGGCTTCTTGTTTTTTAGGGTTGTGACCACTTAAGAGAAGAGAGAGTTACATGCTCTCTTGTGTTGTGAAGACCAGGTCAGGTGGTTTGAAGCAGCATGTGGTCGGTTTTCAGCTCCCTTGGACAAATGGAAGGACTCTGCAGCTGGTTATACCTTGTCCAGTATCTGTGAGTCTGTTCCTCGATTGCACCCCTTAAAATTATATATATGTGTGTGTGTGTGTGTGTGTATACATGTATATATAACTTTGTGGATATATACATATACAAACATATATGTATATATGATATATACATAATACATACATACACACACACATATATAATGTGCACCACGTCTTGATCCTCATGGACACTGTGAATAATGAATACAAGTTACAGAGTTAGCATAGCACACCTTCTCATAGTTACTTTCTATGTAGTTACTTTCTATGTATAGGTGTGTGATAGAGGGGACAAAATCTATTCTCTTAGCATATCTCTGATGTGGTACAGTATTGTGTGAGTGGGTCCCTGTGAAAAGTCTATGTATACAGAGGTTGTTGAATAAAACTCAATGACCTTGGAGGGTTTGGAATGTTGCAGGTCCAGAGTCTAATTAAAATTTATCAGGCGGAGCTCTGTGAGTTCGAGGCCAGCCTGGTCTACAAGAGCTAGTTCCAGGACAGGCTCTAAAAAAGCTGCAGAGAAACCCTGTCTCGAAAAAAAACAAAAAACAAAAAAAATAAATAAATAAAATTTATCTCGTGCTGTCTTTAGTTCCCTGAACATGTATTCTTTGCCCACTTTGTGGTGCGGGAGCTAATATCCTAATGAATAGATTAAAAACACAAACTTTGGACTGTACTAACAAAACCAACCAAAGGTCCAATGAATGCTATCAGATAGCATCTGAGACTTGTAGCTGAGATCCCTCCCTGCCTGTACCCATCTCTCTGGTGAGCGTAGCCCTGATCGACTAAGCCTTCTCTCCAGCCCCATCAATGCATTTTTTTTCAAATGCCTTGTTTTGTGACTTTCATTGTTCTGTAACTATAGATACCTCACAAAACAGCCTCCACATTGGAACACAGAATTTGGCATAACCTAAATTTGTGTTTCTGGGCCATGATGACTCAGATTTGCCTCCCGAATAAACTGACTCTCATCCGTGAGAGCTGTAGCTGTGATCTTAGACGGACAGTTTTTAGGTACAGTCGTCATCCTGTGCTTTAGAGATCTGGGCTTACTCAGCTGCACCTCTATGCCCTTTGACCAACACCACCCCCTGGTAATTATGTGTTTGAGTTCTTTAGATTTTACATGTAAGATCACATAAAAGATATTGTTCTAGCTTATTGCACTTAAGACAATGTCCTCCAGGTTATTCCAGAACAACAACAACAACAAAAAAGCAAGCAAGCAAGCAAAGCAGCATTTGGATGTATAGTCAGACTGCTCTCAAACTTGTGAGTCTCCTGCCTCAGCCTTCCAAGTTCTGGGATTACAAGACCTGCTTTCTCATTTTTGTTTCATGAGTAAATGAAATTCTCACAGATGACAGTCTCTTTACTCTCTTGACACTTATGTTGCTTCCATGGTTTGACTCTTTGATGAACACGGAGTACAGACTCCATTAAGGTCTTGACTTTACTTTCTTTGTCAATACATACAAATAGCAGGATTGCTAGATCATCTGGTAGTTCTAATTTATTCTAAAGATTTGCTTACATGTTTTTAAAAGTATGTGTGCATATGTGTGTCTGTGCATATGAGTGCAGGTTACAGACTAAAGAGGATGTCAGTTACTCTGGAGCTAGAGTTGCAGTTGTTTGTGAGTCACCCAGTGTGGGTGCTGGGCATTGAAGTTGGTAAGAACACTGTGCACTCTTAGCCATTGAGTCATCTCTCCTGTTTTTAATTCTTGAGAAAGCTCTGTGTTGTTTTCCATAATACCTACACTAATTTATGTTCTCACCAACCAATACAAGATCAACAACAACAACAAAAGATAGTCACTGTAGGGCCCAGCCATGACAAGCTCCAAAGAGGCCTAAGTTTCACTTTACCCTAATGCAATACCTGATTCCGAGAAAGACCACTCAGGCACCGCCCAGGAACAGAGCATCCAAGAGAAAATACCTACCATTCCACAGCCCCCATGCACCCTTCCCCCTTTCACCAGGACACCCCCATGAGTGAAATAACTAATTAAAGCCTGCTGCAGAAGACAGAAAATTTTTAAAAATCCTTGAGAAAAAAATTGAAAACTGCACATTGGAAAGGTAGGAAAACAATTAGTAATCACACGGATAGGGCTCTGCTTCAGTTAGGGAGCTAGGGGGGTAGCTCCCACTCTGGAATAAATGAAACCTGGGTTAACCTGAACCAGATCTACAAGGAGGAAGAGAAAAGTGAAGGCCAAAAGCAAAACAAGAACCCAAACTCCAGTAGGAAACTACCCCAGTGGAGCACTTTATCTGAATTCCCTGTGATTTATACCAAGTTAATGTGAGCACACAGCCTTTGAGCCGCCCTAGCCTCTGGAGACAAAACATGAGTCCTCCCATTTTCCTAGCCAGGCCAGTGCACATGGTACCAACAAATGCTGCTGAACATTGTGGGAAAATAAACACTGATTTTCAGGGTCTGAGTTATTCCTGAAATACCCTCCCAATACTGTCCTATGTTTTCTGTCTTATTATTTTTATTCATCTTTATATTCCTTACTTTTATTTCTTCCCAGACAGCTTTCTGGTTTTTTTTTAAATATTTATTTATTCATTATGTATACAATATTTTGTCTGTGTGTATGCCTGCAGTCCAGAAGAGGGCACCAGACCTCATTACAGATGGTTGTGAGCCACCATGTGGTTGCTGGGAATTGAACTCAGGACCTTTGGAAGAGCAGCCAATGCTCTTAACTGCTGAGCCATCTCTCCAGCTCCCAGCTTTCTGGTTTTGTTTTGTTTGTGGAGACAGAGTGCCAAGAAGCCCATACTACCCTTGAACTCCACTGTAGCCTCCCAGGGTCATGATTATAGTTATGAGGCTCCTGCCTGGCTGACACAAAGAAACGTACAGTAGTGGATCTTCCCTCTCCTTCTCTCCAAAAACATTAATGGAATTTGTGTTTTTATCGGTTTTCCTAGAATAATCTAAGTTTTCATACAGAAGACCTAGGTATTTCTATACCAATATCTAAGTGTGTAAGATCTAAACTCCTTGTGATGGAGGCTTCTCATAGACAAATGGAAACATGGCAGACAGTCAAAGCATTCTGTGTGCTTGCCTGACACTGGATTGCTTCTACTCGGTAAGGATTAGGTTTCTTTTGACACTTGCAACAAAGTTGTTTGGAGTAAACCTGAAGAGAAATTGGCCTTCCTAATACAAACTGATATATGCATTAAAAAATTTAAAGGCCATTTTCACCAATTCCTTATCTGGTGCTGACTGAGAAATAAAATGGGTAGCCAAGACTGTGGCTCCTATGGTCTCTTGGAACTGATTTTAAAAAAATGGCCAGATTTTCATCAGCTAGCTATGTAATCTCTTGAAGTTTGTCAAAATTAACTACTTTTTCTGAGACCATTTCCATGATGTCCTGCCTCTGTGGCGCTTTGGCCAGGTTGGTAATCCCAGTGTGGTTCTGTGGCCGGCACAGCCACTTCCCCCATAGGGTCTGTACTGTCTACCAAATGAGTCTGGTCTGCATATTGTCTCAGTGCTTCCTGAATTCTATGTCGCTCCTCAGGAGTGAGAGTAGAAGCTTGGATGACGTAGTAAGTCATGCCAGGTTAGATCATAGGCCTGGGACAGATAACAAAACTCTTTAATATAAGCAGAAGGACTAGTAGAAAAGGAACACAGGTACTTTTCTATTTGAGAGATATCTGGAGGAGAAAAGGGAATATGGATTTTTATTACGCCATTGTCTTCAAACACTTCCTGAAGAGGGCAGAGAAGGGAAGAGGGCAGAGAAGGGCGGCATTATGGTGGGATTTGGTATAGGAGGAGACAGGGGAGGACTGGGAGGGGCTAGCTCAGTGTGAAGAGGGGATCCTAGGGTACTATAGGAGGGGGAGGGAGGGAAGAAGGGGGGTAAGGGGGAAGTTGACCTTGAACTTCCGGTTTGGCTGGGTTGGAGGTAGGTGAGGGTGGGGAAGGAGAGAAATGTGGAGAATATTGCTCACAGGAGGTGGTGGGTAGTGGGGGTTTGAAGGAGTGGGGGAGGGGCCACTGCCTCTGGCTGCATGGTCCAGCTGGAATTATCAGCTCCCAATTCCCAGAAGACCGGGAATTTGGAGGTGCCGCAGTCCTAGCATCCCAGACCAGTGCTGCAAGACACTGGCTACTGAGGGAGGACCAGGAGTGCAGAGCCCCAAAGCCGTGGATACTGGAGAGCTCTGTTTATTTGTCCCCAGGGTGACAAAAATTTTCTAGGTCTTGAAGGACGGTAAGCTCAAGGCTTCCCTCTGGTGGCCAATGTGTCCCAGTATCAAGATCTTATTGAGGCCAAATCTTAGTGCATAGGGAAATTAGCCATTAGGGACAGGCTTAATTAAGTCCCTATGAAATTTCCCTTTGAGAAAAAGTGTAGCTGAGATATTGGAGGGTTTGGGGAATAGGAAGACCAAGGGTAGAGGGCGAAAGGTGAAGAGCAAGTAAGAAAATGATTAGTAATGTCCTGGCAGAAGGAGAAACTGAAATAAATAATGGATTGGCAAATCGGATGTCTTTGTTTTATGATGAGGCCACCCCAATTCTGAAAACCTTGAGTGAGGCAACAAAGAAATTTGATCAGAGAATAAAAATTTATCAATAGAAAATACCACAGAGGGCTGGAGAGATGGCTCAGCGGTTAAGAGCACTGCCTGCTCTTCTAAAGGTCCTGAGTTCAATTCCCAGCACCCACATGGTGGCTCACAACCATCTGTAATGAGATCTGGTGCCCTCTTCTGGCCTGCAGACAGAATACTGAGAATATTGTACATATAATAAATAAATAAATCTTAAAAAAAAAAAGAAAAGAAAATACCACGGATTGTTTAAGCCCCATGTCAAGTATATGCAGAGTCATGCTGGAGACACCAGAATACAGAAATAGATTTATCAATGAAGAGACAGTACCATTCTGATGAGGGTAATGGTGGGTGTCATAATATTCTATGACCACGTCCATCCAGAGGGAGCATTTGCCAAAACTTCCAAAACTAATATGAAATGTTGTTCCAAAGTTCTTAAGGACCAATCTTCTAATCGTGTAGAAGGCCTTCTCAGGGCTCCCAGGTATCCAACTAAACATTTGATTGATGAGACTACCTCCACGGAATTTAGGGCCCTGCTTTCAGCAAGCCCTGTGCAGGTGGGGCAGTGTTCTTCAGTGACCGAGGATGCAGCCTAGTGATTGCCATTAAATCTCCTCATGCTTGGTTTCTTTCTTTTCTGTTCCTCTTCTCACTTTTTAATCATGTCCTTGTTCTTAAAACTTCTTTTCTGTGCCAAAATTAGTAAAGTTATAATTTGAAAGGGATTTTTGTCCTTTCAAATAAGGCCTTCTAAGGCAGCTAATTATGCATTGCATTGAGGTCTCTACTGAGGAAAGTTCTGTGACTTGAACTAAACATTTTAAAATGTGAATTTTTAAAAGTAATATTTAATATTGCTTCTTCTTAATGGCAAAACTGCCTATTCTGCTATTTAAAACCCACATGAATTTATTTCCTACTGCTGCTTTTTCATGTTCAGCCAAATGAATTGTTTTAGTTAATTGTGTTTTACAAATGGTGCCCAACAGAAACATTTTTTTAAAATTACTAAGATTTTTGTTTTAAAGGTTTAAGTTGACATTTTGACTTCTTTCGGTAAGGATGTATGTTGTGTGTGTAACCTTTATTAAGTAGTATTAAAAAACTGTGATATGTGCATAGAATATTACATATGCATGTTCATGTTTAAGAATGGCTGTCGATAAAATAAAAATCAGGTTTCCTTTTTATAAAAAGTAAAAGAAAAGGAAAGTAGAAGTAGGAGCAATAAAGTAGAATTTTCTGAAGACACTGTCCTGGAGTTCCCATCTTTCTTGAGTTTTTTTTTATGATGATTAATTCAACCTTGTGTCAAAATTATACAAATCCCTTCCTAAATTTAGATTTGAAACAATCCAGATTATATTGAATGTGAAGTTCAAATACCAAGTTTATGATATCTTCAGAATTGTCTCTGCCTTCTTACAATTGAATACTACTAACAATTATATAACAAAAATAATCAATAATACCTATTTTGCCTTATATGCCTACCTGGCCAACTTTTCACAGGGATGTTCACAGTCCCATACTTTACCACTCGTGTTCAAGTCTCAACAAACCCAATTGCAGTCAGAAAGGAATTCGCTCTTCATTCCTCTAAGTCAGACAGTTATTATCTAAAGCTTGCATGCTCATTTGTATACTATTATTTCCTCCATTCCTTCTTTCTGTTTTTAGCTCTTTACTATTTCCTCCCTGCTTTGTATCTTTGTATGTGTGTATGAGAGAGAAAGAGAGAGAGAGAGAGAGAGAGAGAGAGAGAGAGAGAGAGAGAGAGAGAGAGATCTGTGTCTCTGCACATAGGTGCATACAAGTGTCCTCAGGGGCCAGAAGAGGGCACCCGATCTCTGAAACCTTTCCAAGTCTACTTCTTTCACATTTCTGTATACATAGGAATTATCATTACTCTTTCTATAAATTTGAGTATTCTGTCCAGCCATTTTAATTCTAAATTCATTCTATCTGGGTTGAGATGATTTTAGTACATACATGTCATTCCTGCAGTTCAACAGCAATTGCTATTCTAAATTCATTCTATCTGTGCTGAGATGATTTTAGTACATACATGTCATTCCTGCAGTTCAACAGCAATTGCTTGCAGACAGGCGTCTTGCTACTACTCATCCTTGTGGAGTCCAACTCCCAATTGTCCCTTTCCTCTACTCTGATAAGTATACATGCACACAGAACCCAGAATAACTGAGCCTCCCACTAAAGTACTCTGCATATAAAAGCACCAAACCAATTGTCCCTTTCCTCTGACTCTGCTGACTGTGCATGCCCCTGTGCACAAGAACCCAGAGTAACTGAGCCTCCCACTAAAGTACTCAAGTACTCTGCATATAAAAGCACCAAAGGAAATGGAGACTGTTACAGAGTCTACATGTGCATCAGCCACCTCCTCAGCTCACTCTGTTACACGGACTGGCTCACAGTTTCTTTCTTCTAAATGGTCCCCAGAACTTCAGACTCTTCTACTTTTTGTCCCATTTCAGCTATGCTCTGTCCTATCTCCACACTGATACCTCTAACACAAGCATGAGTTTCAACAAAATAAGTTTTCATCTAGGTCCCTGCAAGGTTGGGGTAGTGGGGAATACCCAACTATGTCAAAACCTATTTTCCCAATAAGGTGGTTTATTTTCCTGTTTTTTAGAAGGTAAACATGAAGGGCTTAAATAATTAGTCTTCTATACAATACAGGTAAAATGTAAGCAGTAACTAGACCTATACTATCTGAAACCAGTCTCAGCCTAGAACAAAACTCTGCTCATCTCTGCAGCACTGAATACAATACCTTCCCAGGTGAGCACACAGAAATGTTGAAGTAAAATGGGCCTGCATTTTTGGAGAGTTCAGAAAGTTGTTAAACCTAAGAATCTCAAGGATAAAAAACTAAATCCCCAATTGTCCAATTAAAGCAAGCTTCATTTGGGGGTACACCTGGAACTGGCAAGCTGGCTGTCTCACCCTAAGTCAGCTAGAGAAGCAGGGAGGGGGAGCAGGGAAGGGGAGTGGGAGCACAGCATCCAGAAACCATGGCATATGGGGAGCTTGTTTCCTTCACACTGGCACAATTTTTTTTAGGCGTTAAGGGACCTAAGGTGTAGATAGCCCCAATTTTAAAAAGATTATGTAAAAGGCAGCCCAAGGGCATTTGGAGATCAGTCCTTGATCTGTAAGCATGTCTTACTTATAAGTCTATGCCAGAACTCGGGTTTCAAAACCTAGAGCAATGCATCCACTGTGATAGACTTTGGATTGAAAAAAGAGAGATGTCAGAAATTCCTTGAAAGATATGTCTTGATGAAGGAACCCCACAGAGACAAAACAGGTCCTTGTCCCCCAGAATAAGGCAGCTCCTTGTCAAGTCAGGTCGGGCACCTGGCATGGCCGTGGCTTCAACAGGATGGCCCGAATTGTATGAGGCTCTGAGCCTCTAAGGCAATGACTTGGAACTCAGATCTTAGCCTGGTAGAGAGCAGGTGCAGGGGAGAAAGGTGTTTTCCAACACATGGCCCTGGCTCAGTGGGAAAAACAGTCCCCTTGGTAAAACCTCCACATGAAAAGTTTTGTACCCCAATAAACCTCTGCGCTGACACAATAATCCAAATCAAACCAAATTAGAAAAAGCCCAGGTTTGATGAATAGCAGTGCTCCCAGGTGAAAATGGGAAGGAAAACCGAAAAACAGTGTTTGTTCTCTGGGTTGCTGTTTAAATACCCCCTGGGAGTGGTCTTGAGCATCTCTGAGGAAGGGTCATCATTTGGTAGGCTTTCTTGCGGGGTAGAGTCTGTACTGAAGCAACTCCCAGGAGAGGGGGCTTGGGATGCGAACTTTCCACCCAAAAAGAAGTGATGTAATATCATGTGATTATCAATTTATTGAAATAGATGTGAGATGGCTCAGCAGTTAAGAGCACTGGGTGTTGTTACAGAGCCCCAGGTTTCATTCCCAGAACCTACGTGGTAACTAACCATTTGCTGTAAGTCCAGTCGCAGGCGTCTCCTTCCATCTTCTGGCCTCGGTGCCAAGGAGAAGGGGAAGTGCCTCTGGAGAGGAGGAAGATAGCAGGGTCTGCTATTGGAGCCAGGGGCAAGTGCTGAAAAACCTGGATAAATTCAGACCCCTCTAGCAGAAAGAGTAGAGCCAAAAAAATCTAGCAGGGAGAGAAGAACCAAAAGTCTCGGTTAGCCAGTTCAGTGACTCTGTTCCAGGAACCAGCTGACCTTAAAGTTAGATTATAATCTTGAGAATAACCTTGAGAAACAGGGAATTAACCCCCTTGTGATTATCACTGGTATTTTCGGAATTTTCCAATGATGCCCTCCCTACCCCCTTTGGGTATTGGGTTATGGTTTCTTCCCTTAAATACCCCTTCTCCCAGCTACTCCGAACTTCCCTAGCCCTGCGTGAGAAATGAGTTTCGCCCAGTGCACTGGTTGCTGTCCCTCGTGTGACTGCAGCAAGGACGTTCCCGGGGGTCGTGTTATCCCGAGACTTGAGTGAGAGTCTCCCCACTCCAGGGGTCTTTCGTTGCTATGGAAATGCATCTCTGCTGATTCAGAAAAGGTTTTTCAGATGAAAGGCAGGGTCAGGAACCATTGTGCTCTGTCTTTAAGCACGGTATAACCCTATGGGAGGCGCCCTTGTCACTCAGGCCTCACTAGCCAATCAGTCAGAAGTTGTGCCAGGTCCTTCCGGCCCCAATTTCAAGCTAAGAGCTGTCCCCAGTGCTTTTGTGTGCTGTGCTATGAGCATTGCTGCAGGGAGCCGAGGAGGGAGCATTGAAAAGCTGGAAAACCACGACATGGTGAGCTTGGGGATATCCCCAGACTGGGAGGAGCGGCTGGTTGAGCCCCGGGAGCCAGTGTGGTTCATCTTCCTCTGGCTGTGTGGTAGCGAGTGACCCGATGCAGAGTTCAGTCTATTCCTGTCTGGTCCTGCATCATCCAGCTTGCTTCTGTTGATCCTTAATGCTCCAGCATGGTCTGAGTGGTCCTGCATGTTCTTTGTATCTCCTGGGCCGACTGGCAGTCTCTGAGTAACTTCACTCTCCTGACCGTGTCCGTGCAGAGCATTGGGAGCGGGACCGTGCTTTGAAATATCCTTGTTGAAATCACCATGAAATGCCGGCTTGTATCGTCACCGTGTAACAAAGATTTGCCAAGGTCGGAGAGCCCCGGTCCCTCTAGTATCTCCCAGAAGTTCTGCACTGAACATTTAACATTTAGGTTTAGTATCCATCTGGAGTTATTTCTGTGGAGCTGAAAAACAGTAGTTCCTGGATAGAGGAGCGCTCCACTGCTACTGTGATGTGGAAGAGTAGAACTGATGTTATAAGGACTTACCCGTACTTAGGAAACATTAAGTCACAAAGTAGAATTTTTAGGTAAGGGAGAGTTGCATCCAAATATCCCAAAGGTAAGTGGTGTGCTAACTGCACATGTTACAGATTAGTATAAAATGTAAATGTTTGTTCCCCAGGATTAACCAGCTACATTCCCAAAACAAAGGAGACAACTCTGTTTTAGAACCAGCAGAAATACCCATCCCTTCGTTAATAAAAACCATCCTCTTAATGCTGCTCAAGAGACCAGGCCAGTGTCACAACCCCATTAAGTCCCGTTGTGCCATAAAGCTATATTAATTCTAGAGCATTGGCATTTCTAGTCTTTTTGAAAAGTAATTTTGAGTCAAGGTCTCCTATGTTGATTGAAGTGTATTTGAACCCTGTCTGTAGCCCCACAAGGCATTGCCCTTGTTCTCCTCTTTACTAAACACTCTAAACCTTGGATTACATGTCTGCAGCACCACAGTGTTTTGAAATTACCAGTTTTAGTCACATAGTGGACTGTCCATTGCAGATCAGGGAAAGGATTTGTGTGTGGAACATGGCTTCTCTCTTCAGACCAGAAGAGGAGGAACATTGTTCTGTGTGCACTGCAGGGGGAAGCAGACTAGATAATGTCTAGGTCACAGACTGAAGTTGAAGGCAGTGCCCTTCAGGGGTTTCCATTACAAAGAAGGACTGATGGGGCATGGTGAGTGACTTTCTCTGTAATTTCCCTGCATGTATTAATTTCTTCCATGTGAATGAAGACAGACAGAATTAATGGGTGTGCAATTTAGGGAGGGTAGCTTGAACTACTGAGTATTCAGTTTCCAATTAGCAGATCTATGCAGATATGTACAATCCTGATTGACACAGTTAAGTCAGCTGAGATGTTTGAGAAACAGGCAATTGAATGTAACTCCATGTGTTAGATTACAGCACTCAGTGGCTAACATTTTACATGGAAGCTGAGCAACCTTTTCCATTGCTTATCTGTGCCCACACTTTCACAGCTGACCTCCTGTGGGCCCACCACACTCAGTCTGCCAATACAGTCTCTTATTAATGGCATTCTCTCTATCAGGGAAGGGCCTACTCTCTTTCAAAGTCAGTATAGATAAATGTTCTTTCTCCTATTTTAATCATTTTAAAACATCAATTATTGGTATTATTTTTAACATTCATTTTATTTAAATGCATTGCTGCTTTATTTATTCAATGTTTCCAAGTTAAATAATTTGGTTCTATTTTTTTTCTTGAGTGCTGTTTATTTATTTATATATTTATATCAGTTTAGAGCAGGGTTTCTCATCCTTGGGAGTCATAGCTCCCTTTGGGGGATCAGATGACCCTATCACAGGACTGGTCTAAGATCATCAGAAATTACAGATATTTTTATTATAATTCATAACAGTATCAAAAATATATTTATGCTGTAGCAGTGAACATAGTTTTATAGGTAGGGGTCACCGCATCATGAGTAACTGTATTAAAGGGCCACAGCATTAGGAAGATTGAGAACAATTGGTTTCTATTAATGTCTCCTATAGCTCAGGCTTAGCTCACACTATGTAATCGAGAATTGCTTTGAACACCTACTCCTGCCTCAGCTACCCATTGCTGGAAAGACAGTCCTGCAACTCCTTCCTTGACTGGTCTGTGTGAAGGAGAAATAGATCAGTGAATGAGTATCCTCCAACTTATCTAGATGTTTGTGAATTTACAAGTGAAGTGGGACCTGTGTAAGAATTGAGTTAACTGACCAGTTGTAATGCCAGTGTAGTCACAACAGACAAAGGATGGGCAAGAAGAAAGGTAAAAGCTTTCCTGCTGTGACAGTAGTTGACATTAGCAGTGAGTAGTGAGGTAATCAATTTTAGATGTTCCATAAATGTCCTGTCTGGCCATTTTGTGGATCCACAGACCATGTATGCAAGAATCTATATAAAGAACTGAACTTATCATTAAACCTAATTACTGTAGTTACAGTATTTCAGGTAAAATAGAAGAGCTGGTTAAAATGGTGTGGCCCTGTCTACCATGATTTATTTTCCAGGTTTAAGATGTATGCTCTGAGAGTAATGATGTGACTATTACTTGGTGTGCTCTACTACAAATCCCTAGTCTCTGGAGCATATTGCCATAAGATCTGTTTCAACTTCTTCTTCTTCTTTTTTTTTTTTTTTTGGTTTTTCGAGACAGGGTTTCTCTGCAGCTCTTTTAGAGCCTGTCCTGGAACTAGCTCTTGTAGACCAGGCTGGCCTCGAACTCAGAGATCCGCCTGCCTCTGCCTCCTGAGTGCTGGGATTAAAGGCGTGTGCCACCACCGCCCGGCTCTGTTTCAACTTCTTAACAGAATTTTTTGGGATTATAGATACATTATTTCCACTATCTCTTTCCTGCCTCTAAGCCCTCCCATAGACCATTCGTTGTGTTTTAATCCATGGCCTCTTTTTTAACAATTACTGTTTGAATGTGACCTGTGTTTGGTTGCAGGACCTCCCAGCTATGAAGTAAAGGGTTGGCTACACTGGACATTGATTGTGTAATGGAATGTGTGCACATAGGACACTGTGCATTGGAGGAGGAACAGGAAGTGCTCTGGCAGAATGGATGATTTTACTTAACTACAAATTTCCCAGATTAGGATCTTGTCTGACCATCGTGTGGAAGGACAAACCTGGAGGGATTTTGCTTTCTGAGACATTCGATTTCTGCTCACCCAGTAGGGTAACTGCTAATGTCTTGAAGCCCAGCTGGGTGGTCCTAGCTAATGAAGGACTCTTGTTGGCAAATAGGAACACCAGTAAGAGGTACCTTACAGGTTCTTTCCAGGATTCCCTTGTTCTGCTCTAGGGAACTGTAAGGAGGACCCGAAAGCCATGCCATGTTCCATAAATGTCCTGATGGTCATTTCTTGTTGTCCACAGGCCAGGGTAAACAAGAATCTGGATAAAGGATTGACCTTATCATGAAACCAAACTGCTATAGTTACAGTAGTTCAACCAAAATAGATCAGAGTGAAATGGGCTTGCCTACCAGGACTGTTATTTTACTGGTTTTAGATATACATCCTGAGGTAAAAGGTTTGAGATACCTTTGATGTGCTCTAATACAAATTCCTAGTTTCTGGAACACAGAGCCATAAGGCCTGTTTCAACTTTAAAAATAATGTTTTTGAGATTATAACTGTATTATATCCACATTCCCTTTTCTGTCCCCAAACCCTACCACGACCACTCATTGTCTTCTAATTTATGGCCTTCTTTCCAGGATTCTTCTCTGCTTCTGTTGTAATGAGTTGTAAGGAAGACCATAGCATGTGCCATGGTGAGTGTAGGGTGTTCAGAGAAGCTCTGTTGAGCTGTCATTTCTGCTGGGATTTGATGGACCATGAACCAGGCTATGATTTATGTATTGATTCTATTGATTTATGTAGTGACCTAGGTAGTGGCCCATGTCCTCTGAGCCTCCCAGGTATGGATTTCCTGGGGAGAGGGGGACTCTGCAGCCCTGACATGTTAGGATATTATGCTTGTAAGATCATTGTTCAGTGTACACACAAGGGCATGCATTTGGTGTGCAGTGGGAAGATAAATTGGAAAACTGATGATATGGTTTCTAGAAGTTCTGAATATTGCATTCCACTTTCAAGTTTGTCTTTTTTAAAAAATATTTATTTATTATGTATACAATATTCTGTCTATGTAGATGCCTGCAGGCCAGAAGAGGGCATCAGACCTCATTACAGATGGTTGTGAACCACCATGTGGTTGCTGGGAATTGAACTCAGGACCTTTAGAAAGAGCAGGCAATGCTCTTAACCGCTGAGCCATCTCTCCAGCCCCTCAAGTTTGTCTTATAAATGTTTCAAATACTTTAAAAACTGGTAGAACTATGGTGATGTTGATTACCTTTTGGCAAGACATGATTAGAATGCTTCTAACTTTCTGCTACCACCAGCCGCAATGGTGTGATTCATGATGTTTAGTTTCAGGGGACAAAAAGAGTTTCTGAGTTACCAAGGTTTCTCAGATGTGTGGTATGGGAGGTCCTTCTTTCTATATGTTGCTTTCATTGGTTGAATAAAGAAACTGCCTTGGCTTTTTGATAGAGCAGAACTTAGGTAGTCAGAGAAGACAGAACTGAATTCTGGGAGAAAGAAAGCAGAGTGTGAGAACCGCCATGGAGCTGTTAGAATAAGACATGCTTAATCTTTCCTGGTAAGCCACAACCTCATGGTCATATACAGGTTAACATTAACAAAAATGGGTTAAATCAAGATGTGAGAGTTGGACAGTAAGAGGCTAGAGATAACAGGCCAGGCAGTGTTTAAATGAATACACTTTCTGTGTGATTATTTCAGGTGTAAGCTATCCGGGGCGGCTGGGATGACAAGCAGCCCGTTCCTCCTGCAACATGTGTGCATGGTGTTGGGCAGGTAGATAGGGCAGAATCTATATCTTGTGCTATAATCCATGTGAAAGGTAACAGATATTAAATTGTTCAATGTTGATTAGGGATTGGGCATCAGTGGGGATCAGTTTACCTGAAAGCACAAGGAGTCCTAAGGGGCTGCAGAACCATAGCAGGAGATCACCTCTTTGCAGAGACAGCTTTAGACCATGGGGCCTCTCTGGAAGAAATATTAGTAGCTGGATGGTCAGAAACATTAGCTTAAGGGTCATTTTGTGTCAATTTTGTAAAAATTGTGAAGACTGTTTATTTAATTTCTATACACATAGGATCATAGGTAGCTGGGTAACATTGTTCAAGATCACACATTTCCTGACTAAATTTCCTTTGGTCTTTTGATTAATAGTTGCCCATATTTTCCTGCCTTTGCTCTTGGCTTTTTCTCTCTATCCTCTTTATTCTTTCCCAAATATCATACACATTCTTGATTGATCAGCTTTGTGGTAATTTCTTTTTTCCCTGAGACAGGGTTTCTCTGTAGCTTTGCAGACTGTCCTGTAACTCACTCTGTAGAACAGGTTGGCTTCAAACTCACAGAGATCCTCCTGTCTCTGCCTCTTGAGTGCTGAGATTAAAGGTGTATGCCACCACCACCCAGAAAGAAGTAATATTATGTCAATCTGTGTACTATTTTTCATAATCCTATTGATTACTCTGAGTGCTTCCAATATGAATGTAGCTTTGTAATCAGCTTTCCTGTTATAAATTGTTGGGAATTGTCATTGTACTGTATTCATTTATGGTGCAAATTTACTATACACATCATCTTAATTTTGATGCATCATGTTTCCAAGGATCATTTATTGACTTCTTTATTTATTTAGGTTTTGTTGCTCTTGTTGTTAATCTGTGAGAGACTTTTGGTTTATTGGATAAAAGGTATTATGGATGTTGGCAGGCGGCTCAGCACATATTCATTTTGGAGGTGATCTGAGTTCAGATACATACACTTAAGTTGTGAGGCTCATAACTCTACCATTTCAGATCCAGGGCATCTGAACCCCTCTTTTTTGTGTTACTTGTATACATATGGAAGACATTCTCACTCATGCACAAACATATGCAAAAATAGCAATAAACTTGTTTTCAAAACTGCTTTTGACTTATAAAGCAATTAGAGTAAAACAAGTTACTTTAGGTGTCCACTGATTCTTTAAAAATCTGTTATCTTGTATTTTGTTTTAAAATGTTTTCATTTCCTCACTCTGATTGCAGACTTACAAGCAATCATCAATCAGGGGTACCAAAGTGGTGTCTAAGTGATCCTAACACACATCCCTTTCTTTACTATAAGATGATATATATTTAGTAGTCAAAACTATTTTCTACGAAGTTGAGACATGAGAAGGTTTTAAATGAATCTCTCCAATTTTGGTGGAACAGCCCTCCTCACCCAAGCCATTTTCTATTATTGGTAAAGGAGAGAGAACTGAAGTGTATAGGATGAGTGCTGGTCAGTGATTTCTTAGAGCTTGATTTTTCTTAGAATCTTTTAGTTTTTATTTAAAGGAGCATAATATGTCTTTGTGTCTTTGTTAGTGCTACCCGTCTATGTTGTTGATTTTATTCATTGTTATCTAAGTATATTGTTTATTTTCTGGAAAATAATGGTCTCACCAATTTTGTATTCAGATTCCTCATGTTATGAGTTCCTTGCGTTTTTGTTGGTTTGGGAAGTTTCTGTGGAGAGACAGTTTTAGTTTTCTCTTCTTTATCTTAGATGTTTGCCTCTTTCCATTTCCTGGCATATCTATCTTCATGTTTGTGTTTTTGCTGCTTAAAGATTCAAAGGCAGTGTACTAATCAAGTTTAAAAACTTCTTGTATATTATTGTCTCTTTCTTCTAATTAGCCTCAGCTATCAGCATGACATAGCTTAGAGTGATCTGAGAAAATACCAGTTGAGAAGCTGTGCATCCTTTGTTGCTGAGTCAGGAAGACCTCTCTTATAGGAGCTGTGGCACCCTTGCTTGCTGCCAGCTAACAAAGCCCATCTGGAAAAATATGTGGCTACCAAGAAATCTTGCTTAACTCTGCTCTCGGTTTTTATGTTGATGTATTGCCTCATTTTACACCATTTTGTTTGTTTCCTGGCTGCCCAGAAATAATTACACAGAAATTATATTGATTATAACACTGCTTTGCGGGCTGGAGAGATGGCTCAGCGGTTAAGAGCATTGACTGCTCTTCCAAAGGTCTTGAGTTCAATTCCCAGCAACCACATGGTGGCTCACAACCATCTGTAATGGGGTCTGGTGCCCTCTTCTGGCCTTTAGGCATACATGCAGAGAGAATATTGTATACATATTAAATAAATAAATATTAAAAAAAAAGAGGTTTCCCAAAAAAAAAAAAAAAAAAAAACAAAACACTGCTTTGCCAATAGCTTTGGCTTCTTATTAAGTAACACATTTTAAATTAACCCGTTTCTATTAATCTGTGTATCGCCTATAGTTGTGGCCTACCGGTAAGGTTCCATCCAGCATCTGTCTCTTTTGGCAGCGACGTGGTGTCTCCCTGACTTTCCTTTCTTTTCACCTCTGTCTTTGCTTGGAGTTCCCACCTTGCTCTATCATGTGCTGCCGTAAGCCCACAGCAGTTTTTTGTATTAACCAATGGGAATAACATATATTCACAGCTTACTGAGGGGAATCCCACATCATCCTGGAAGCTACAACTGTATTGATCCTAGAAATTCCCATTATCTTTTGTTTTTAATAAAGAAAAAGTCTGATTGTTCTCAATAAAACAGTCACAGCCTTGTCTTGCTGTAGCCTTTCCAGCCCAAGTCCGGCTTCATTCCTTGCGGCCCCATCAGGTGATCTTAGCTTGGAACATAAGCACAGGTACTTAGAAGACTTCATGAAAAATTTATCTAGAGATCATTTGTGTGATATTTTTGTCCTAATCTTTCTTATTCTCTCCATGTTCTGAGAAAGTGCGTAGGCAGAATTACAGAATAAACTGATTTCCTATACAAAATACTGCTTTTATTGGATGGTTTTAATGATAACTCATTCAGGTCTACAGTGAAGAGAACAAGAAGGAAGAGATGACAAGTGTAGCTGCAACTTTCTTTCCCATCTGCCAGCTCCCAAATAACCATTCAGAGGCTTATATTAATTATAAATATTTGGCCAATGACTCAGTCTATTACTAGCTAGCTCTCACATTTAAATTAACCTGTATTTTGTATATATCTGCTTTGCTACATGATTCATGACTTGTTACCTCACATCTTATTCCTTCTGCAGCTCTTGGAGTCTCCTTGACTTCACCTTCTTTCTCTCTGTATCTGTTTTGGTTTCCCAACTACCTATGTTCTGCCCTGTCATAGACCAAAACAGCTTTATTCATTAACCAATATAAGCAACACATATTCACAGCATACAGAAGGACATCCCACGTCAGAAAAGTTTTGTTAAGAAAAACAATGCTAGGTAGTTTCAGATGTCAGTCTAGTGGTGAAAAGGGCGCATAGATTATCAAGGATTTTAGTACCATTAAAGGGAAGAGCCTGGCTGTACTTTTGAAGCCTAGGAGCATGCTCCAAGTGTAAGACTGCATCTAACTAAGCCCTTAATTCTTGGAAGGAGTACACAAAGTATTCCTTGTCCCAGGAACAACATCATACAGAACTTGCAGCAAATTTGGTCCAAGCTTTGTAGAGTTCATCAAATCCTGGCAGGATTACCTATGTCATACTGATTCAGGAAACAATAAAGATGCAACTTTAAAGGTCATGGATTCTTCTTTTGTGATCAGGTTATCACCATTTTGCCCATCTATGTTTGGCAGAGTCACAGTCCCAGTAAAAAAGATATTGTGAGAGTTCATTGCATGAAGTGGTTTATATGAAGCTGGGTCACATTTCAGACCACAGGATGTTGAGATACCCAAGCTATGAGACATCTGCCATGGAGAAGTGCATAGGGGTGTGGAAGTATCAAGAGTGAGATATATGAGAGGTTGCAGGGTGTTGTGTGACATTTTGATCATATTTTGATAAAAAGCATGTTTGGAGTCAGAACAGAGCTAGCTATTTACTGACCAAAAACACCATAGAGGTTTGGAGGACTGTGGATAGATAGGAGACAAGTAGTAAGGTTGGGCTGAGAGAGAATCTTGGCCTATTTTGGATAGGGGAATGGAAGAAGAAGAGTCACTGGTGGCTTCTCCACTGTTTCTCTGATCTTTCAGGTTTTTACTCCTGATATCTGACTCCTAATTTTTATTGATAAAGATTAATTAGTTAATGTTTCATCTGGCCCCCTAAAAGATATGCTTAATAAACAGAAAGAGGTAATTAAGACCCCTAGATATAGATTGCACAGTAGTTTATTAACTTTAATTTTTTTAATGCTAATGAAAAGTAAATGGCAGCTGTGGAGAAAGTTAAAAGTTATGACCTTTCATGTTTTATTAAGACAAAAGGGGAAATGTTGTGGAACACTAATTGAAGACATGTCATATCCATTTATGTTGTGGAATATTTGTTTAATGATGCAAGAGTGTGTTGCATTCTTTTATGTTGCATTTTTTAACTCTGTGAAGCTGTGTTTCTTTGCCTGCCTAAAACACCTGATTGGTCTAATAAAGATCTGAATGGCCAATAGCTAGGCAGGAGAGGGATAGGTTGGGATGCCAGACAGAGAAAATAAATAAAAGGAGAAAGAGAAGGATTAAGGACCAAAAAGAGAAAGAGGAGAATGTCAGGGATGAGCCACCTAGTTTCACAGTTAACCACAGAGTAAGAAGTAAAGAAAGGTATATAGAATAAAGATAAAAGCCCAAAGGCAAAAGGTAGATAGAATAATTTAAATTAAGAAAAGCTGACTAGAACCAAGGTAAGGCTGAGCATTCATAGGTAAGAATAACTCTCCATGTGATTTATTTGGGAGCTGGATGGTGGGCTCCCAAAAGAACCAAAGAGTAAGAAACTTAACTACAGGATGGATCATCAGTGGGTATATGCCGAAGACTGGTACAACAGTATCCTGGGGTAGATCCATTCCCAATGTTCTGAGGAACTGCCATTTTGATTTTCATAGTAGCTTTATAAGTTTGTAAAATTTTTTCCCCATAGACAACAAGAGTGATATAGCTAAAGTGTTGCTCAGCTCATGCCAGTCTATATTTTAAGAGTGTTTCAGTGACTTGAAATTATTAGGCCTGCAATATCTAAATTGGGAGGCTCAGAACCACGTGCTACTCCAGATTCAGACACCCTTTTTTCTTATATATCACCTGTACACACATGGAAGACATTCTTTCTCACATAAACATATAAAAAATGTGGGGATAAACTTTTCCAAAATCCTTGTGACTCATAAAACAGAGCAAAACAAGTTGCTTTAGGTGTATAATAGAAATCATACACTGTTTCTTTAAAAATTTGTTATCTTGCATTTGGTTTGAAAAAGTTTTTATTACCTCACTCTGATGCAGACTTAAAGGCAATCTTCAGTCATAGGAAACAAAATGGTGCCTAAGTGATCTTAATGAATATAATTTTCTTTTTTTATAAGAGAATGAGATCCCTTTAGTAACCAAAACTATTTTTTATAAAGTTAAAACATCAGAAAGTTTTATGCAAATTTCTCCAATTTTGGTGGAACAGCTCTCCTCACACAATCCATTTTCTATTATCAGCAAAGGAGAGAACCAGAGTGCACAGGATGACTGCTGGCCAGTGATTTCTTGTTATTTAATTTTGGTTAGTATCTTGTCATTCTTGTTCAAGGAACCATGATATGTATTTGTAGGCTTGCTTGTCTTTGTGTCTTGTTTTGCCTATGATACCATCTATATTGTTGATTTTATTAATTATCATCTAAATTTATTGTTGTTTCTCTAGGAAATGATAGATCTTCATCATTCTTTTTCAGAAAATTTACCATATTATGAAGTCCCTGAGAGTTTCTTGGTTTTGGAAGTTTCTTTGGAGAGACAGTTTTAGTTTTCTCTTCTTGATTTTAGAGGCTTTCTTTTCCTCATTTCTTAATCTATCTGTGTTTTCCAGTTCTTCGTTTGATAAGGTTAATATATTGATTTTGTGTTTAAAAAAACTTTTTTAATATATTATCATCTCTGTTAATAAGCTTCAGCTGTCAGCATGATGTAGATTAGAGTCATCTGAGAGAACATCAGTTGAGGCTTTGCCCAGATCAAAATCTCTACTTACTGTGTTTGGGGAAAATTGTGTTGATTGATGTGGGAAGGCTCTTCTCTTCCACTGATGGTTTCAATACACTAAGCAAGTGGGACTGAGAGGGATAAGAAGGCTAGCTGAACATGAGAGAGTGACTAAGTAAGAGAGAAAGCCAGTAAGCATTTTTTCCCTGTGTCTCTTGCCTTCAGTTCCTAACTGGAGTTGCTATCCTAAGCTTCCACAATTGTGGGTTGTGATATGGAAATATCAGTGAAACAAACCTGTTTATTACATCATATGCTTTTATTTAGAGAATAATCACAGCAAGAAATGAACAAATTAGGTCAAAATGTGGTACACCAAAAGTGATTTCATTGCTGGGTAGAATGTGGGAACATTGTCTTTTGGAGGAATGTGGAAGATATTAGGACTTTAGATAGCAAAAGCCATAGAAAACTGTACACAGAGCTTAATTAACTATTCTTGTAGGACTAGGAATATGGAGGTGTTGAAAGTAACACAGTGGAGCTTGAGTTCATAGGATTTCAGTGGGAAATAGATGTCATGAAAAACTTATCTCTGGGTCATTTGTATAATATTTTGTTCCCAAATCATTCCAATTTTCTCCATTCTCTGAGAAATTGAGTAAGGCAAAATTAAAAAGTAATTGGGTGGTTTCTTAGACAAAATATTGATTCTGTTGGGTGTTTATTACTGATGATATAATTAGATCTACAGCAGAAAAAAATGAATGATGTAGAAAGAAATGAAAAGTCAGTTTTGTGGAGAAAAACAACACTAGGAAGATTCAAGTGGCAGTCTTGTGAAAAAGAGGGAGAAAATTTCAAGAAGTTTATAACCATTAAATAGAAGGCCCTTCTTATCATTTGAAGCCTAGGAAGGTAACTTATGGTAAGATTCCATCTATCTAAGCCTTCAGTTTCTCAAAGGAATAGCCAACTTGATTCCTAATCCAAGGAAGCAACTTCATGCAGAAGCTACTGGAACTCTGATCCAATCATCCATAACAACTTAGAAGCAAAATTGTGTGTGTGTATGGAATCCATGTTGTATTTTCCTGGAAAAAAAAGGAAGCAAAATTTATAGGTCATAAATTCTTCGTCTTTAGTTTCAGTTTAATACTGTTGTGTCCATCTATGTGCAGCATAGTCAGAAACCAAGTGAGGAGACTGTGAGACTTTATTGCATGAAGCTGTGAAGATGAAGACAGAGTTGTATTTTTAGGTGATAGGATGTTGAGATACCCAAGCTATGAGATATCTGCCATGGAGAATTACATATGAGAAGTAGAAGTAGCAAAAGATATATATAATTCTTTATGGATAGTGCTATCTCAGCTCTTTGAAAACGAATCTCCACCTTCCTGAGGCAGAGCTAAAGGGTTTGTTGTTTGCCCTACTGAGTTTTAGTGTTACTGTGAACCAATCTTCCCTCACTGTGTCCACATTTTTCTCTCTCTCCCTCTTCAAAATTTAGTTTTCTTGTAAACAGAGACTGCTTATTCATTTACCAGGCACTCAGACCCGAATAATCATACAGAAACTATATTAATTACAGCACTGTTTTACCTATTAGCTCAGGCTTCTTATTAACTTGCTCTTTCATCTTAACCCATGTCTATTAATCTCTGTATTGCCATGATGCTGTGACCTACTGATAAGGTTCTGGGGTATCTTTCTGCTTTGGCAGTTACATGGCATCTCTTAGACTCTGCCTACTCTCTCTATATATATCTCTTCCAGCCTGAGTATATTCTGCCTTGCCATAGGCCAAAGCAGCTTTATTCATTAACAAATAAAAGCAACACTTATACAGAAGGACATCACACATCACTTTTCTTATAATATATCCCAACTGCAGTTTTCTGCTCTCCATTTCTCTCAGTCCTCTCCACTGCTCCCTTCTCCACCAGATCCAATCCATCTCCATTTCCCTTCAGAATAGAGCAGATATCCCAGAGATATGAATAAAGCTATACATAGCAAATTGAAATAAGACTAGGCACAAATCACAGGCTGGATGAGTCAACCTAGTAGAAGAAAAAGGGTTCCAAGAGTAGGCAAAAGAGTCAGAGACATCCCCCACTCCCACTGTTAAGAGTTGCACAAAACAGCAAGCTACACAATGATAACATATATGCAGAGGACCTGGTGCAAACTCCTGCAGGCTCCATCATTGCTATTCCAGCCTCTGTGAGCTCCTATGAGCCCTACTTAGTTGATTCTGTGGTCTGCGTTCTCCTGTGTCATTTTAGTTAGGAAAGATTTTGACTATGAATTTTTTTGAAATTTTTTTCTGTGCCTTTGGGGTGAGATTCTTCTCCATTTCCTGTTATTATTAGGATTGGTCTTGTCCTAGTGTTTCAGATTTCTTGCATGTTATGTTTCAGGAAATTTTAGGCTTAACATTTTCTTTGATCAATATATCCATTTCTTTGATCATGCTTTTAAAGTCTGAAATTCTCTGTTCAGTGATGTGGGAGGGTCTTCTGTTTGAGTTGATTTCATTGGTTAATTAAGAAACTGCCTGGCCCATTTTATTGGCCAGCCCTTAGGTGGGCGGAGTAGACAGAACAGAATGCTGGGAAGGGAAGTTAATAAATTGCCATGCCTCTGCTCTCTGGGTCAGACGTGATGAAGCTCCAGCCCAAGATGGATGTATGCTAGAATCTTCCCAGTAAGGCACCACTTCATGGTGCTACACAGATTATTAGATATGGGTTAATCAAAATGTGAGTAAGAGGCTGGAAGTAATGGGCCAGGCAGTGTTTAAATGAATACAGTTTGTGTGTTGTTATTTCTGGGACTAAGCTAGTCAGGCGGCCAGGAGCCGGGCGGGATGAAAAGCAGGCCTGCCCACAGCCCCTCACTACAGTTTAATGTCTTGTATTCTTTTGGTGAAGCATGTCTTATTCAATTACTTAGATTTTCATTTTCATAATTCCTTCAGTTCACATTTTTTAATTGCCCCTATTTCTATTTTAAGGTCTTGAACAGATTCATTTATTTCTGTCAACTGTTTATTTGCTTACTTTTGGCTTTCTATAAGTGATTTATTAATTTTCTCCAATACTTCATTTATCCTTTCTCTGCTTTTTTTTAGGGGATTCATTTACTTCCTCTTTTAGGACTTCTATCATTTTTCTAAAGTTGGTCTTAACTTAATTATGCTTCAACTGTGTTGGAGTATTCAGGGTTTGCAGTAGTAGGATAATCTGGTAGTGACTTATTTCTCTGGCTGTTGTTGACTGTGTTTTTATGCTGGTGTCCAGGTATCTGGGTTTAAGATATTTGTGGGTCTATGTACTGATTTCTCCATTTGTCTTTGTTGCATGGGTGTTTTGTTCCTTGGTTTCTATTTGCTCTCTATTTTCTGCTTTATGTGGCCTATGGTTGAACAGGGGCTCTCATCCCAAGTTAGGGCTAGAAATCTTACAGATGGTGTGGGCTTTGCTCCAGCAGCGAGTGTCTGCAGACTTCTTGCAGATAGTGTGTGGGTTTCCACCACAGAGAAGAGAGGGATAGTGTTGTGGGATTATTAAAAGAATGGAGGAGGTACACAGGCAAGAAACCTATGTTAATTTCTGGTGACTGGCATAGGTTCTGGTCCAGCAGAGAGTCTTTACCTCAGTTTTCCTACCTGGTGTGTGTGTGTGTGTGTGTGTGTGTTTCGCTGATGTGACCTGCACTTGAGCAGAGGCTATACATCTGATATGGGGTGGGTACATGATTTGGGGGTAGCAGCTGTAGGGTTTCTGGAAGATTGTGTCTGTGGGAATGTAGGGAGTGTGGAAATTTCATGCGCTTGTGGTCTGCCTATCTGTTCTTCTGACTGGTGTGACATACACATGAGTCTGTCTAAGCTGGGAGCTGTAACACTGTCATATTTCTGTTTTTATGAATGGGAATATGTTCTGTGCCATTATATGTTGTAAATCTTTAATTTTTTTTTCATTTTACAACATGTGACAGTCAAGAGATTGTCTTAAATGTCAGAAGAGACTTTGGACATTTATGATGTTTGGGCTGCTACAGATTATAAGGATCATTGAATTTAGACTAAATGCATTTTATTTGTATTTGTATTTGTATTTATTCTTCTCTTATTCTATATATCCTGATTTAATTCTCCCCTTCCTCTACTCATTCCAGTCCCTCCTCCACCAAATCCCCATTGTCCCAGCTCCACTGCTTCCCTTTCCCTTCAAAAAAAGAGCAGACCTCCCAGGGATATCAACCAAATAAATCATACCAAGGTGCAATAAGACTAGGCACAAACTCTTAGTTCAAGGCTAGACAAGGCAATGCAATAAGAAAAGGGTCCTAAGAACAGACAAAAGAGTCAGAGACACCATGACTTCTACAGTTAGGAGTTTCACAAACACCTCAAGCTAAACAACCATAGCATGTATGCAGAGGACCTGGCACAGAGCCATGAAGACTCTGTGATTGCTACATCAGTTTCCTTGAGCCACTATATGCCCTACTTAGTTGATTGTGCCATGTTCTCCTGATTTCCTCAACCACTGAATGCCACAATCCTCACACTCTCCTTCTACAAGATTCCTAGAGCTCAAGCTAATGTTTGGGTAGGGATCTTTGCATGGGTTTCCATCAGCCCCTGGAAGAAGCCTCTTTAATAACAAGTAGGCTAGGCACCAATCTATAATAATAGCAGGAAATAATTATGAATCATTTTATTGATATTTTTTCTCAGTCAGCTGTTATTTGGTTCTACCCCTGTTCTCTGAGCCATTCAAGTTCTGGTTCCTGGCCATCTAGGCATTGTCAGTTATGGGCTTCCTCTCACAGCATGGGCTTCAAGTTAGACCAGTCATTTATTGGCCACTAAGAAAGCTCTGAATCACCAGTGCCCCAGCATATCTTGCAGGTAGTACAAGTGTGGGTTGAATGTTTTGTGGCTGGCTTGGTGTCCCAGTTCCACTGGGAGCTTTATGTGGTTACAGAAGATGGCTAGTTCAGCCTCCATATTCTTGATTACTAGGAGTCCTCACTAGGGTCACCTTTATAGGTTCCAGAAAGTTTTCACTGCACTGTTTCCACATCCCTTGTTAAAAGCTCCCCTATTCCCATCATCTCCCCCTGTCTTCTCCCCATCTGTCCCTTCCTTGATCACCTAATCATTCCCCTTCCCATCCCCACCTGCCTCCAGTACACCCACAAGATCTATTCTATTTCTGCTTACCAGGGAGATCCATGCATCTCCCCTAGAGCTGTTCTTGTTACTTAGCCTCTTCTCTCTGTGTCTATGGATTGTACTGTGATTAACTATGATTACTGTGATTATACTTTACTTAACTGCTATTGTCTACCTTTAAGTGAGTAAATACCATATTTTTCTATGTGAATTTGGGTTTCTTCACCTAGGATATTCAAGAATTCAAGAAATTAGACAACAGCAAACCAAATAATCCAATTATAATGGGGAACACCTGTAAACAGAATTCTCAGTAAAAGAATCTAAAGTGACTGAGAAACACTTGAAGACATGTTCAACATCTTTAGCTATCAGGGAAATTAATATCAAAACTACTTTGGGATTTCATCTTACACGTGTTAGAATTGTTAAGATCCATAATACAAGTGACAGCTAATGCTGTCAAGGACATGTAGCAAGGGGATCCATTGCTGTTGCAAGTGCAAACTTGTACAGCCAAAGTGGAAATCAACATGCTGTCCTCAGGAAATTGTGAGTCAATCCACCTCAAGACCCAGCTATACCACTCTTGGACATATACCCAAAAGATCCTACCACAAGGACATTTGCTCAACTGTGTTCATAATGGCTTTGTCATAAAACCATAGACTGCTGTTTCTGGGAGAGACTGTTTGATTGATGATTGATGTGGGAAGGCTCGTCCACTGAGGATGGCAATATCCCTAAGAAAGTGGGCTTGGGCTACAAAAGGGAGCTATTTTAGCATGAATGAGACAGTGACTAGGCAAGAGAGAAAGCCAGGAAACAATCTTTGTCTGTGGATTTTTGCCTTCAATTGTTAGCTTGATTCTCTATCCTAAACTCTGAAAATGATGAAGTCAAATTACCCCACTCATTGTCTGAGCTGCTTCTGGTTAGAGGATTTAATCAGAGCAACATAAATGTAAGATAGAACAAAAAATGGAAAACCAAAAGTAACATTGTTGCTATGCAGAACCTGGAATGATATCTTTTGGAAGAGCATAGAAGATATCTAGACTTTAGTTAGGAAAAATATAGAAAGTAGTACACATAACTAAATTGGCTGTTCTTGTAGGACCAGGAAGATGGAAATGTTAAGAGGAATGCCAGAAATTAGAGATTGAGGTCATAGGATTTCAGTTGGAAATGATAGACTCCATAACAGATTAACAGATTAGAGATCATTTGTGTGATATTTTTGGCTCCAAAAATCTTTCTTTTTCTGTCTGTGACCTGGAAATTTAGTAAAGCACAATTAAAAAAATAATGGGCTAATTCCCTAAATGAAATATTGGATCAGTTGGATGGTTATTCCTGATGATTCATTCAGGTCTACAGTAAAAAGAAAATATTTGGGGCTGAAAAAATGAAAATGAAAAGATAGTTTCAGGTGGCAGCCAATTACTGAAACAAGCAGGGATTTTCAAGGAGTTTATTACTATTATAGAGAAGGCTCTTGCCATGGAATGGAAGTCTAGCAAGGTGCTCCAAGAGTAAGAATCCATCCACATAAACCTTCAATTTATGTAAGGAGTAAGCAAAGTGATTCCTAGTCCTAGGAAGTAACTTCTTACAAAACCTGCCACACCTGTGGTCCTAGAGTGTTAGTGTCTGTCAATTAAGAAGATAAACTTTTCAGGACCACTCATCATGTGCTGGTCCTGGGAACAAGAAAGAATCACAATATAAGGTACTGGGTTCTTAGTTTGTGGTTACAACTCAGTATTGTTACTGGCATCCATGATTGGCAGAGACAGAAATCCAGTGAAGAGATTGTGAGAGTTCATGCCATGAAGCTGTGAGGATGAAACCTGTTGCTGTTGTTTTTACTCTTTTGGGGGCCCTGCCACCCAGCTCTCAAAAAAATGACATACACTGAGTCTTATTATTTCTTATAAATTCCTGGTCTGAGGTTGTCTTGTTTCTAGCCAGCTTTTCTTAACTAATTGTCCCATCTACCTTTTGCCTTTGGGCTTGTATCTTTCTCTATTCTGTATTCACTTTTCACCTCTTACTCTATGGCTGCTGTGTGGCTGAGTGGCTGGCCCATCCCTTCCTCCCCTCTTCTTGGCCATCCTTCCTTTTTCCCTCTGAGATTTCTCCTCCCATTTATTTTCTCTGCCTGCCAGCCCATCTTATTCTTTCCTACGAAGCTATTGACTGTTTTTTAGGCCAAACAGGTATTTTAGACCAGCCCAGTATCACAGCTTCACAGAATTAAACAAATGCAACATAAAAGAATGCAATTCATATTTGCATCATTGAAACAATTGTTTCACAACATAAATAAATATAACACATCTACAATAATATTCCACAACAGCCAGGGTTGTATTTTGATACAGCCTAGGTTGCATTTTGATATCATAAGATACTGAGATCCCTAAACTATAAGACATCTTCTATGGAGAACTAACTGAATATAGGGAGTGTAGGTAACCAAAGAAAGAGATGTACAAGAAGGTGCAGGGATAAGGTCATCTAAGCCCTTTGAAACTGAAGCCCTGAGTATCTGAGACAGAACTACAGGATTTGATGTTTGTCCTGCTATGCTTCAGTCTTGCCTTGGTTCAATCTTCTCTCACTATGTCTCCATTTCTCTATTTTGGAGTGTGAATGGTATTCTGTACCATTGTATGTTGGAAAGATGTAACTTGTTTTCTGATTTTTTTTTTTTTTTGGTTTTTCGAGACAGGGTTTCTCTGCAGCTTTTTTAGAGCCTGTCCTGGAACTAGCTCTTGTAGACCAGGCTGGCCTCGAACTCACAGAGATCCGCCTGCCTCTGCCTCCCGAGTGTTGGGATTAAAGGCGTGCGCCACCACCGCCCGGCCTTTTTTTTTTTTCTTTTTTTTTTCAATATTGATTTATTATGAATACAATATTCTGTATGTGTGTATGCTTGCAGGCCAGAAGAGGGCACCAGACCCCATTACAGATGGTTGTGAGCCACCATGTGGTTGCTGGGAATTGAACTCAGGACTTTTGGTAGAGCAGGCAATGCTCTTAACCTCTGAGCCATCTCTCCAGCCTTGTTTTCTGATTTTTACAAGCTGTTACTTGCTGTGCACAATGGTCATGTACCTTGTAATGATTTGTCACTTGTATTGGTTTAATAAAATGCTGATTGACAAATAACCAGGCAGGAAGGATAGGTGGGGTGACCAGAACAGGAGAATTCTGGGAAGAGAAAAAGGCTTAGTCTGCAGTTGTTACCCAGACACAGAGGAAGCAAGATGAGAATGCCTCACTGATGAAAGGTATGAAGCCATGTGGCTAACACAGACATGAATTATCTACTAATATAAGATGTAAGAATTAGTTAATAAGAAGCCTGAGCTATTAGGCCAATCAGTTTATAATTAATGTAGACCTCTATGTGTTTCTTTGGGACCAAATGACTATGAGACCAGGCGGGACAGAAACCTCTGTCCACAAATCACTGTCAAGTGATTGTCTTGAGCATCATAAGAGACTTTGAACATTTGAACAGTGTAGGGCCTATTGCAGACTATGAGTATCATTGAAGTAACTAAATTAATTTTCTTCATGGATGACCATGAGCCTATAGTGACCCAGGTCAGAATGTAATTGATTCTAATGAAAAACCTCCCAGATAGTAAGATGTATTTTAACACGTGCCTCTTCTTGGTAGATTTCATTTGATTGCTTGTGAAACCATTAGTAGGAGGAGCCTTTCTGGATGACATTTCTCATTGGGGATGTGATATGATATAGTAAGGAGGGATGCTTGTTTGTTCCCAGCTGTTCAGTCCTGAAATAAGCACACAGAAACTGTATTAATTAAATCACTGCTTATCTCATTAGCTCTAGCTTCTTATTGGCTAACTCTTACATTTTAATTTAGCCCATTTCTATTAATCTGTGTATCGCTATGTGACTGTAGCTTACCGGGTAAAGTTCCCAGCATCTGTCTCTGGTGGGGCTACATAACTTCTCTCTGACTCCGCCTTCTTCCTCCCAGCATTCACTTTAGTTTTCCCCACCTACCTAAGTTCTGCCCTATAGCTCTGCTATAGGCCCAAAGCAGTTCGTTTATTAAACAATGATAATCACAGCATACAGAGTAGAATCCCACATCACCTTCCCTTTTCTGTTTAAATGGAAAGGAAGGTTTTAATTTTAACATAGTAAAATTACAAATAACAAAACAATTATCATGCAAGAATTACAGTTACAATATTTATATCTACTTTATCTTTTATCATAACTAAAGAAAACTATAACTATAAATTCTTCAACTCCATCAAAGACCCCAGAAGAATATAATATTACCTAAGTAAACAGGAAGTATATTGTAAGCAACTTCCAAAACTCTAGAAATGACAAAGACATCTCATTGCCCAGTCACCCAAAGTTCTTCTGTGTTGTTGGGGCATCCAATCCTCACCCCACAGGCCCATAGTAACCTGTAGTTGAAGCAGGAAATTTGAAGACCTGGTCTGCTTTGCAATGGAAAAGTCCATCAGTTGCTTCTTATGTGTCCTGCAGAATGTCTGGCAGACTCTTTCATAAATCAAAAACCCTGAAGAATCATCTCACCTTTAGGCAAGTTCAGCAGTCATTTCTCTGTTCATCAAGCTGTCCAGGCAAGAGCAGTTTCTCCAAACTCCATAAGGAGCCTCTTCGATGCCCATCCTCCTCTCGAAGTTATTGGTGCTGCCAGGAGCAGATGTGTCTCATTGTCATGAAAAGTTTTGGAAGTTGCTTACAATGTACTGACTGTTTACTTAGGTAATAGTATATCCTTCTGGAGTCTTTGATGGAGTTAAAAAATTTATAGGTATAGTTTTCTTTAGTTATAATAAAAAATAAAGTAAATATAAATATTGTAACTGTAATTCTTGCTTGATGACTGTTTTGTTTTATGTAATTTTACTATGTTAAAGTAAAAACCTTTCTTTTTTGTTTATACACAAAAATGGGAAATGGTATAGGAGGTTCTTCTGTTTGTGTGTTGCTTTTCTTGGTTGAATAAAGAGACTCCCTTGTCCTTTTGATAGGGCAGCCCGTAGGTGGGCAGAGTAGACAGAATAGAATGCTGGGAAGAAGGGAAGTGTGACAGATGCCATGAAGCTCTGGCCTAAGACAGAGTAGGTTAGGATCTTTCCTGGTAAGCCACAACCTTGTGGTGCTACACAGATTACTAGATATGGGTTAAAGCAAGATTTGAGAGTTAGCCAAGAAGAGGATAGATATAATGGCCAGGTAGTGATTTAATTAATACAATTTCTGTGTGGTTATTTCGGGGGTTAAGCTAGCCAGGCAGCGGGATGTAGCCCGCACCCCTTACTACATTCCCCACCTACCTAAGTTCTGGCCTATAGCTCTGTTATACGCCAAAGCAGTTTCTTTATTAACCAATGATAATCTCAGCATACAGATGGGAATCCCACAATATTAGTTTCTATAACCTCAGCCCATTTCCTGTTCTTTGTGCCTACTGTGTTATGGTTGAAACTAATCAGTCAGATTTCTTCTTTTGCTATCATAACTTCCCCTCTATCACAATCTCTATCACTAAATTACATAACATTCACTAGAATTAGCTGCTATTTGGTGCTAAGGTGGTTTGGTAGCCTACTGTTTATATTTTTGTTTGTTTATTTTTGAAGACAAGGTTTTTCTGTGTAGCCCTAGCTGTCCTGAATGTGGCTTTATTTACCAGGCTGTCTTCAAACTCAGAGAACCTCTGACTCTGACTCCCAAGTGCTGGGATTAAAGGTGATCCAGCATTCCTGTCTTTTTTGTTTTTATATTGTTGTATGATGGTTTTGTTCCTATCAAGCATATGCTGTTTTACTGATCTTCACCCATATCTTGAATTTTAAAATTTGACAAAGGGTATCATTATGTTTCCCAGGATGGCATGTATTCATGACATTAATACTGCCTTTGCCTTCTGAGTCATTGGATTGCAGGTGCATAACCTTCTTCCTGCTTGTTTTGTTTGTTTTGAATTTTTATTTTAAAAAGAGTATTATACCTGTATGTATGGATATGCACTATGTGAGTACTTGGTCCTTATATTTATCAAAAGATGGTACTAGAAACCTTGAACTTGAAATAATGGATAGTTATGATCCCCCATGTAAGCCCTTGACCCCATTTGTATGCAAGACCAGGAGGACTCTTTACTGCTGAGCCATCTTCTCTGCTCTGTGTTGATTATTTGTAGTCAGCATATTAATTGTTATTGTTTTCATTTGTTCATTTGTAATTTTTTAAACACACAGTGCCTTTTAGTAAAATCTTATTTATGTTGCAGTTTAAATTGGGGCACTTGAGGTTTCTGGTAGATGAATAAAGAGTTGAAGTGAATGCATAACTCTTTGTAGAAACTTCAGTAAAGATCTATGAGTTATTTCTAACTTTTATGTTTGTTTGATTGATTTTTTCATGTGAAACAAGTATTTAACATGTACTTCTTGCTGCCTTATGCCTCTGCCTTCTGAGTGCAAGGATTAGAGACATGATTCAATGTATTCAGCTTGTTCATCTTATTTTCTTTTTTGTAGTTAGGAATTAATCATTCATACAATTTCTCTTATCTGTACTCTATACTGTTGATCTGTTTACGTATCTTTCATTGTTGGTTAGTAGGCATTTCTCTTGCAAGGTGATATCCCATTCAAAGGGTTCAGAAATGACAGAGGTGAACCTCTTATTCAGTTTGCTTCTAAAGTGACTTGGTGATTAAATTATGACATCTGTGTCATGGAATAAGTATTTAGAGCACCAGAATTATATGACTATACTGTCAAAGAAGTATACATTTACTATGTTGTCAAAATCATATTTTCTGTTGTACACATGTATGGGATATTTCAGAGTGCAGTGACCTATGATGACGTGCATGTCGACTTCACTTGGGAAGAATGGACTTTGCTGAATCCTTCCCAGAAGAGTCTCTACAGAGATGTGATGGTAGAGACCTACAGAAACCTCACTACTATAGGTAAGACTGAATTGTCTTTCATGTTTCAAATAATGGGACAACAATTCATTGGTTAATAATGCTCTTTTATAATATGATTGAGAAAGAAGAATGGGGTAAATAAATCAGACATGGTTGTAAGGTTTGCTTCAAATGGAAACTAAATTTTTTACAATTTTTAATATATAACATACATTTTTCTGGCACTATATTTTAGGATACAGTTGGGAAGACCATAATATTGAAGAACATTGTCAAAGTTCTAGAAGACATGAAAGGTAATTTTTATGTAAAAGCTGATACAAATGTACTTCTGAAGAATTTGTAATGAATCCTATATGTTTTAAACCAAATCAACAGTGTAATCAATAAAGTGCATTGATGATTATTAAATTCTCACAAAATCATATCATACCTTAATTTCAGATAGGTGAACTATATTTACAAGTCATTCTTTTAAGAAATAAGTCAAGGAAACAATGTCTTAACATATATTGCCATTTGAATCATAATACAATGAGAACTATACTGTAAAATTGTCAATCCATTTATTTCATATTATTCATATTATAAAATATATACGTGTTGAAAAGGTGATAAGTATATCTCTAAAACTCTCTATTACACTAATAGTCTATAGAAAAGGTAGTTCAACCCATATACTTGTGACTGTGTTAAGTTTAGTGAGGGGGCAGTTAGAGTCACAAATCAAGGGGCAGCTGCTGTAGAAAGGCCTTAATCCAGATACCACAAGTCTATGAGGACAGAAAGTGTGAACTCAATATGGAAACCTTGTATTTATTATTCTTCCTTTACTAGGTATATCATGTTACTCTGGATACAAGCCACATGAGCATAGGGATATGAAAAGATATAACTTACCACTCTCTCAGAACAAATAGAATATATGTAGCTTCCCATGTTGAGTATACTTGTTGAATTTGATGTACAAGTATACAAGTAATTTGTTTTCTAGCCTCATTGTTAATATATCAACAAGCTCACATTTCAAAAAGCACCATGAGTACTAGGACTGTGTAAATACTTCTGTTTGTCCTAGTTCACTTAGCAAATGTAGAATCAGTCAGAGTACCGGGAACTTTATGAATGCAATAAGAGTGGTAAAGCTCTGAGTTTTTTCAGTTCTCTTCAAATACATGAATATTCTCATACAGAAAAAGATTCTGTAAATGTGAACTACATAATAATGCTTTCCATCCTCAAAGATGGAAAGCAAGCCTTAATGAAAGGAAAAACAAGATTCTAAACATGGTGATAAAACCTTAACATATAATTCTTCTTTAAAACATGACTTAATTGTAAAATTAATTTATACAGATAAAAATATTGAACAATGTATTAAATGTACTAATGCTTTCACATGTACCATTATCATTGTAAGCATGAAAAAAGTCAAACTAGAGAAAAAACTTCTGTATATACTCAGTGTTTTAAAGCCTTTGCATGTGACAGTTATCTTCACAGGTATGAAAAAACATCTACTAGATTGAAACCCTATGAAGGATATGAGTGTGGTAAAGCCTTTGCACATCACAGTCATCTTCAAAGGCATGATAGAACATACACTGGAGAGAAACCCTATGAATGTAATCAATGTTGTAAAACCTTTACATGTCACCGTACTCTTCAAATGCATGGAAGAACCCATACTGGAGAGAAGCCCTATGAGTGTAATCAGTGTGATAAAGCTTTTGCACGTTCCAGTAGTCTTCAAAAACATAAAAGATTACATACTAGAGATAAGCCCTATGAATGTAATCAGTGTGGTAAAACCTTCACACAGCATAGTAATCTTCAAAGTCATGAAAGAAGCCATACTGGAGAGAAACCCTATAAATGTAATCAGTGTGGTAAAACCTTCACACGGCACAGTCATCTTCAATGTCATGAAAGAACCCATACTGGAGAGAAACCCTTTGAATGTAATCAGTGTGGTAAAGCCTTCTCCCGGCACAGTCATCTTCAATGTCATGAAAGAAGCCATACTGGAGAGAAACCCTATAAATGTAATCAGTGTGGTAAAGCCTTCACAAGTCATAGTTATCTTCAATGTCATGAAAGAACACATACTGGAGAGAAACCCTATGAATGTAATCAGTGTGGTAAAGCCTTCGCACAGCACATTAATCTACAAAGTCATAAAAGAATCCATACTGGAGAGAAACCCTATGAATGTAATCAGTGCGGTAAAGCCTTTTTGTGTCACAGTTATCTCCGAATGCATGAAAGAAGCCATAGTGGAGAGAAACCCTATGAATGTAATCAGTGTGGTAAAGCCTTTGTATATCACAGTAGTCTCCAAACACATGAAAAAACCCATACTGGAGAGAAACCCTATAAATGTAATCAGTGTGGTAAAGCCTTTGTACAGTCCAGTCATCTTCAAAGTCATGAAAGAAGCCATACTGGAGAGAAACCCTATGAATGTGATCAGTGTGGTAAAGCCTTTGCATATCATAGTAGTCTCAAAAAACATAAAAGAACCCATACTGGAGAGAAACCCTATGAATGTAATCAGTGTGGTAAAGCCTTTGTATATCACAGTAGTCTCCAAACACATGAAAAAACCCATACTGGAGAGAAACCCTATGAATGTAATCAATGTGGTAAAGCCTTTGCACAGCCCAGTAATCTTCAAAGTCATAAAAGAAGCCATACTGGAGAGAAACCCTATGAATGTAATCAATGTGGTAAAGCATTCGCACGGCACAGTCATCTTCAATGTCATGAAAGAACCCATACTGGAGAGAAACCCTATGAATGTAATCTGTGTGGTAAAGCCTTCACACGTCACAGTCATCTTCAAAGTCATGAAAGAAGCCATACTGGAGAGAAAGCCCTATGAATGTAAGCAGTGTGGTAAAGCCTTTGTATGCCACAGTAGTCTCCAAACACATGAAAGACCACATACTGGAGAGAAACCCTATGAATATAATCAATGTGGTAAAGCCTTTGCATTTACAGTAATCTCTGAAAACATAAAAGAACCCATGTTGTAGAGGAACATTATGTATGTAATTAGTGTGCTAAAGGCTTTGTTTATTATAGTCATCTTCAATGACATGAAGTAACACATTCTTGAGAGAAACTATGAATGTAATGAGTCTGGTGAAGCCTTTGCACTTCACAGTACCCTTCAAATGCATAAAAGATCACACACTGGAGATAAACTCTATAAATGTAATCAGTGTGGTAAAACATTTTCATCTATTAGTAATCTAAATCATGAGAAAAATCATACTGCAGAGAAACCCTATGAATGTATTCAGTGTGATAAAGTTTTGTACTTTTTATAGGAGTAAAACTTTTTGTGTGCAACAATCTGTTAAAATCTTTGTATATTACAATAGACAATGACTACCTGAAAAAGATACTTAGGACTTCTTATTATAAAATATTTAGTAAGATATTTAGCCAAAACACTTATAATCAGCTACTCAGTGATTTGGGATTCCCCTTTGTATGCTGTGAATGTATTTTGTTACCATTGTTTAATAAATAAGCTGCTTTGGGCATATGGCAGGGCAGAATAGAGCAAGGCAGGAATTCCAAGCAGAGATAGAGGAGAAAAGAAAGTGGAGTCAGACTCCATGTATTTGCTGAAGAACACAGATGCCCTGTAATCTTACTGGTAAATCACAAGGCTTGTGGTAAAATAAAAAATAATAGGAATGGGGTAACTTAAGATATCAAATTTAGTTAATAAGAATCCCGGGCCAGGGCTGGAGAGATGGCTCAGAGGTTAAGAGCATTGCCTGCTCTTCCAAAGGTCCTGAGTTCATTTCCCAGCAACCACATGGTGGCTCTCAACCATCCATAATGAGGTCTGTTGCCTTCTTCTGGCCTTCAGGCATACACACAAACAGAATATTGTGTACATAATAAATAAATAAAATATTTTTTTAAAAAAGAATCCCAGGCCAATAGGCCAAGCAGTGTTAATTAATTTAGTTTCTGTGTGATTATTTCAGGTCTGGGCAGCCAGGAATGAACAAGGATCTTCTGACTACAACACAAGACTATTTCTTCTGTAGAAATAAATTTGACAATGTTAACAATCTTTTCAAGCATTGTGATGTTCTTTTTATACTGTTTGTACTTACAAACTCATGAATTTATGAAGCCCTATGTGTAGGGCAAATCGGCCAGCCAAAGAAACACATCCTGACCCAAAAAACCAGAGCTAGTAAAATATATAATTTTGACTCTGAAACTGGAGTCCTATATAAGTTCTGTACATGTTCAGTTGGCACCTGCACATTTCTGCCCTGGCAGAGGCAGCCCCTCTCCTGGATTCTTCCTTTCCAAATAAATTTCTTGAATGAGTTTTGGGTGAAGAAACTTTGTAGCGGATTGGAACAGAGAAGCTTTGGTCACCTCTGCTGGCAAACCCCCTTAAAGGAGCAGAGCAGAAGTAGCAACCCTTCACCAGAGACTGCAACATTTCTGCCACAGTCTCCCATTAACTCCAGTGAAGCAGAGAAGTAACAATTTGGGCTGAAGCTGAGAAAAAAATTGGCATCTCTGTTAGGAAACTCCCTGGTGGCGTGGAACAGAGAAGCATTTTACACCTCTGCTAGGAAACTCCCTTAGGAAAGTGGAGCAGAACAGCAATGGACATCTCTGCTTTGAAGCTCTCTTAGCCCAGCTGTGATGGCTCTCTTTTGTAGGGGAGCAGTATTGCTACACCCTTTAGGGGAACATCTCCCACTGGAACACAGCCTCGGGTATAGCCCGAGTTCCCATTCTATTAACCCATTTCTATTAATCTCACCACAAGGCTGTAGCTTATCAGTAAGGTTCTGTTCCGGCATCTTTCTGTTTCAACTATATTGCATCTTTGTTACTCCACCTATTTTCTCTCTATATCTCTTTATATCTCTATATCTCTCTATATCTCTTCCAGCCTGACTATATTCTGTCCTGCTGTAGGCCAAAGCAACTTCTTTATTAACCAATGGCAATAAAACATGTTCACAGCATACATCAAAGGATACCTTCCCTTCACAACTGTAGGTATAACCTGACTTCTGAAAAATCAGTGTTGTAGGGAGGCCACTTGTTTGGTTCCTGGCCTCCCAGCTAGCTTAGATCTGAAATAACCACACAAATACTGTATTAATTAAATCACTGCTTGACCCGTTAGCTCTGCCTTCTCATTGGCTAACTCTTACATATTAATTTAACCCATTTCTATTAATCTGTGTATGGCCACGTGGCTGTGACTTACTGCATAAAAATCCCAGCATCTGTCTCCGGCGGTTCCATGGCATCTCTCTTACTCTGCCCTTCTTTTGAGGAGAGCCTGAGACTTGAACTTAAGTCACTCTAAGGCTAAGGCAATCAGGCATTTACAAAGAGCTGTGGAGTTTGGAAGAATTGTTAGGTTTGGGTGTGAAAGCCCAAAGTTCAAATGTCTGAGAGCAGTGCTTGGGGTGTATCTGAGTACCGGCTGGAATGAACTGTATTCTATCCACTCAACTGGTGGATCATCCCCTCTAGGTCTTCTGTAGTGAGGGGCTGCGGGCTGCGATCCTGGCGCCATTCTGTAGTGTGGGGCTGCGGGCAGGCCTGCTTTTCATCCTGCCCAGCTCCTGGCCACCAGCTAGCTTATACCCCGAAATAACATCACACAAGTTGTATTCTTTTAAACACTGCGTAGCCCGTTATTTCTAGCCTCTTATTGTCTAATTCTCACATCTCTTGCTTTAACCCATATCTAATAATCTTTGTAACACCACAAAGTGGTGTCTTACCGGGAAAGATTCAGCATGTCTGACCTGGTGGCTGGCTTCATGGCATCTGGCTCATAGAGGAGAGGCGGGGCAATTGTCTGAGCCATCTACCTCACTTCCTTCTTCCTGTTCTGTCTACTCCACCCACCTATTTTCTAACCTATTAGGCCAAGCAGTTTTCTTTATTAATTAACCAATGAAATCAACAGATTGATAGAAGACCCACCCACATCATTCTTCTATTCTTTTGTCAATTCATGTAGCTTGTAAGTGACAGTACCCTACATCCCCCACTTTGTGGCCCCCACTGGGACCTTAAAGCTCCCCTGTCTCCAACCCATCAATCCCTGGTACCTGCCTCCTGGCATGAATAAGGATATTCTAAGAGACATTTATATCTCTCCCGTTGGCTAACAACTCATGAAATAGTGGATACCATGAAATTCTTATTTCCTTGATAATTTCATTCTGGGAAAAGACTGACTGCTGATGAGACTATCTGTACTGAAGAAACGTTTTCTCCTTCTCTTACCTCCTTGGAGGAGAGACAGGAGCTGAGGTTGGGGGAATGTTTTAGAGATGGGAAAACTTTAATCAAAGGACTTAGCTATATTACTTAGTTGTTCATGTGTCTTGCCATTTATCTAAACCTGTTAGGATCCCAAGGATGAATTAATTGCCTTATATCTTTATCACTGTTCTAAATTAGTCACAATGAAATGTTTACAATTTTTTAATTAATGATGTGCTCCTTTTTTCTATTGTTTTCTTTTTGTTTTAAAGAATACTCTCACTATGAAACTCTGGGTGGCCTGGAACTCACTATATAGACTAGGCTCTTCTAGACATCAGAGAGATTTTCCCACCTTGTCTCCAGTGTAACTGAATTATAGCTGGGTACATCACAAATAACTAACTTGTTTTTTTTTTTTTTCAAGAAAGGGTTTTTTTTGTGTAGCCTTGGCTGTCCTGGAAATAGCTCTATAGTCCAGGCTGGCCTTGAATTTACAGAGATCCATATGCCTCTGCTTCCCAAGTGCTAGGATTAAAGATATGTACCACTACTAATGGTAATGTACTAATGTAATTTTGTTCTTTTCATTGGTTTAATAAGAGTGAGTCACTGAGCCTCACTTACCTCAACTTACCTTGTTGGGGTAGCAAAGACACAGGCTCTGGTCCTAACTCCAGTAACAGAAGAAGACTCCCATCAAATGCAGCCTTCCTGTCTTAAAGTCCACTGTCTTCCCACTATGAGCAATATTGTTTTCCTTTATCTTTGTATTATAATTCACCAAGGGACTATAGCACAGTACTGTCTTTATTCTACAGATGGTTGAAACCCAGGCTCATGGAGATCAGTGGAGTTTTAATATAATTAAGTGTAACTGCTCATCTTACTCATCCCATCATTCTAATGACTGATTAAATGAAGTTGAAGCCAAGTAAGCCAAGCATGTTGGCACAACCATGATACTTAGAAAGTGGAGGCAGGAATTTCAGAATTTCAGTCATCCAAAATGGGAATGGTTAGTAGGGTATGGTGGGAGGCCCATTGAACCTAGGAAGTCTGTGATTTGCTCAGGACAGTGTCCGTAGTCTGTCCTGCAGCCCTAGAACTCCATGGCTGTGGCACCAGTAAATGTTAGATGGGGTATTTACTGATCCAAGTTTTCTATTCTTGATAGTGTTTTCTGTCCAAGTCAACCTAGGTCACTTAAGGGTCAGACTCATGTTGCTCAGTTAAGATTAAAATTCTCCTACAATTGGGTGAATTCGCCTCAGGCAGGGATGAGATTCCTATTTGTGTATCTGAAACAGCATGTTCAAATCTGAAACCATAACAAAAAACCAACAGAAAAGGACCCAGCAGGTTTTATTCATATATTTGCACATACTTATTCACACAGACTTAACAAGGAAGGAATTAGGAGGGGAAAATTTGGGAATAGATGGAGAGGACAAGGAAGGGGGAAGTGATGCAATATGTTTTAATTAAAATGTATAAAAATAAATTTTAAACAAAAATGCAGCTTGTGAGATAGCTTAGCAATTAAGAGCACTGGGTGTTGTTGCAGAGGGCACAGGTTTCATTGCCAGAAACCATGGTTGCTAACCATCTTCTGTTAACTCCAGTTCCAAGGGATCTGATTCACTCATCTGGCCTCTGCAGGTACTGCACACAGACACCTGAGGGCAAACAACCATATACACAAAATAAAACTTAAAAATGAGATTCTGTACAGTAATGTCACAGACTTGAGATAAACATCAGTCAGGGCTGTCCATCAAAGAAGCATCTGTGACCTTTCTCTGAGCCAGCTTGCTTGGAGGCAAAAGAAGGCTTTATTCTGAGGTTAGAATGGCTCAGAATAGCTGTTGATTTAAGAACAATCACAGTGTGGATAGGTGACTTTCCCATAACATTTTTAAAATTTGTGTTCTATTTGTATGTGTGAGGATTGTGGTATCAATACATCTTTTAAATATATCTTTTAGATCATATATTAAGATCTATTTATCTTTTGAGACATGCATTATATTTTATTTTGATCATAATGCATAATCTAAAAGGTAGTTTTGTTCTGTAAGTCTCCATCTGCCTAAGTGGCTAGACTTGCATTCTCCTGTCCCTATTTAAACTGTTTATAACCTCAGGCCTGAATCTAAAAAAGACTTAAGGATGACAGCGTATGTGGAATGCAAAATCTGGGCCAGGTTGTCTCCTCTTTTAACATTAACCACCATGAATGCATACTGTTATGAACGGAATTTATGTCTATTAAAATTCAAGTGTGTGAATGATTTATCCCTGGGAAGACATTGATTCTAGAATAGCAGTACCTCCAGCATTGTAGAAAGTGTTTCTGAGACAAACATTGTTATGTTGGATCAGGTAGCCTTGATCCCACACCATTGCTCCCCGGAGCAATGACCTTGTTGTCCTTGTGATTAAACTAAATTCTTAGATTAAAGAACTCAACCACCACTGAGCTCTAAACTTAAACATTTGAGACATGTAGTCAACTGTCCATTTCAGTAACAGGAAAAGGATTTGTATGTGGAGCATGGCTTCCACTTTCAGACCAGAATAGAAGGAATAGTTTATTGCATACACTGTAGGTAGGCAAACAGCTGCTGGAGTCACCATTATGAAATAGGACCTGATTGTGACAGGATTAGTGATTTTGTAATTTCCCAGCATGTGTTAATCTATGTTATGATTATAAAGGCAGGTTAGATTTTTTTGGGTGTAGAATTCAGAAAGGTTAGCTTGAGTCAATAAATATTGACTTTCTAACAAGGGAACTCTCCTATATGTTCAGTCCTGCCTGTCATGATTATATCCATTAGCTGTAGCTGTGTGTTTCAGGTCACAGGTCTCAGTAGCTGACACTGCACTAAGGGGCATGGTGAAGTAATATCATTTTAATGTCAGTCTCTCTACCAGGGAATGTTTTTCTCTTTTTCAAAGTCAGTATAGCTGTATTTTTTAAAATTATATTTTTGTTTTTCAAAAAGATAATTGCTATTTTCACTTTTAAATTTTATTTACTTTACATCATTGCTCTAATCTGTTTCTATTCCATATTGTTTGTAGGTCATTAAGAATTTCTTTCCATTTTTCTCAAATGCCGTTGATTATTTATTTCTATCTCCTGTAGCTTAGGCGTATCTCACACTATGTAGTTGAGAATTGCTTCTGCTGCCCAGAAAGCAAGTCCTGCAGCTGCTTCAAGACTTGGCCTTAACTGGTCAGTGAGAAGGAAAATAGATGAGTAAATGAGTGTCCTCCAGCCTCTCTGGATTTTATTGTGAACTTGCAAATGAAGAGGGACTCATGTAAGAATTGAGTTCATTGACAAACTGTAAAGCAGGTGTAGTTCCAGCACAGAAAGGGAGGGGCAAGCAGAAGCATGAAAGTTTCCCCCCTCAGACCATAGCTCACATTAGAAATAAGCAGTGAGGTAATCAATTTTAGATGATTGCTAAATGTTCTGACTGGGCATTTCTTGCATCCACAGAGCAAGGAATCAAGAATCTGGATAAAGAACAAAATTTATGAAACCAAATTGCAATAGTTACACTAATCTAACCAAAATAGAACTGGATCAAATTGTGTGGACCTGCCCAAAAAAACCTGTTATTTTACATATTAAGATGTACATCCTGAGATAAAATGTGTGACTAATCCTTGGTGTGCTCTAATATAAACTACTAATTTTTGGAGCACATGTCCTTTTTGACCAATTTAGATTAATTTTTGGATTATAATTAGATCATTTACATCATCACTTTCTTGCCTCTAAGACTTTCCAGAAATTAGAAAAATCATGAATTTTGCTTTAGCAAGAGTTACTGTTTGAATGTGACCTAGGTTTGGCTTCAGAATATCTGAGCTATGAGGGAAAGGGTTGATTGCACTGGTCAGTGACCCTGTAATGGAACACACACACAAGGGACACCACATTTTGGAAGAGGAACAGGAAGTGCTCTGAGAGACTGGAAGAATTTCTACTAAAATACCAATTTTCCATACTAGAGTCCTGTGTTCCCCTAGGGTGGAATGGCAGAGCTCAGAAGAGCTGTGCTGGCTTAGTCATTTGATTTCTGCACATCTAGTAGGGAAACTGCTACCGTCTTGAGCTCAGCTGGGCAGTTCTAGCTATTGAGGGACTCCGGGCAAGTCTAGCAATCAGGAGCACCAGTTGGAAGTGGATTGTGAGCCACGTGGGAGCCAATAGTGAGCCATGAGTGTTAGCTTTTTTTGTTACGCTAAATTGTATAGTTGATTTCTACTTCTAGTTCTTATTTCACCTCCTTTGAAGAGATAACACTAACTACCATTATGTGTTTGAAGCAATGACTTGATCTGGTTTCTTCCAGTTGAATTTGGGTTATCAGGTGGCAGTACTGTGATACCTTTCCAGAGCACCTCTTTTAAAGACCAAACTCTCAGATGTAGACAGAAAAGGAATTCCTTTACTGTTGTCTGGAAGCACTAAAATGTTCAAAGTCCATAAGACATTCTTGATGGACTCACAATAGCCCCCATCTGTTAGAGGTTTCCATTTAACTTCTATAGTTGGTCTCCAGAGTGATGATCCCACAACCAACTGTCACACCCTTTTATACCTGTTTCATTAGCCAAAAGTCAGCATGATGCCCTTCCCATGTGGCTTCTGGATAGGGAGAGGAGAGGTATTTAGCATCATTTAATTTGGAGGTTAAAACAGTCATGGGCCTGTCCTTCTTTGCTGTGTGCAGGTTCTCTAGGAGCCAAGGTCTGATGTCTCACATCTGTACAGAATCTTTTTATCAAGAAAATATTACTGAGATTTGCTATCTCATTTAGACTTACATCTAATATCTGTGGAGTGTGATCCATTGTGTCGTTACCAAGCCTCTTATCCTTTGATTAAAAATTCTTCTTGAGTACTGAAGACCAATGCAGGTGGCAAAAATTAATCTTTCTTTCTGTGTTGTCACGGCCAATTGAGCATCTAGTCTTTAGAGGTCACTTGTGCTTGGAAAGAATCTCAGATTCTTCAGGTCTCTCTGTTATCAGTTGTCAATCAATGTGAGGATAAGTCAAAAACTTTGGTTTATGTACTGTAGCTTCCTTTGAAGTTTTGAAGAAATCTTTCCCACATCGATCTTCCTTTTGTAGACTTGATAATGATTCTGATTCATTGATTGGGTTATCCATGGCTTCCATGAACAGGACAATAAATAAGTCAGCCTCAATCAAATGTTTTGCTTTATAAGGGTTGCTGTGGTCATGGTGTCTCTTCACAGCAATAGAAGCTCTAAGTAAGATACCCAAAAGCAGCCACACAGGCATGTCTCCATCCAGTATATACAATGGCTCTCCCATGGCTGCATATGTGGAGCTTACCTTCTCTCTACACTTCCACTGCCCATATACTCTCCATTACAATACAGTTCTCAGTGGACATAGGATGTAAGCCTGATAGCACTCAAGGTAAATTCCCACTTTTAAAGATAGCTTTCTCATAGCTGCATACACATAATGTACATCCTGCCAAGTCTTTCCCAGGCTATGTACTCTAGCTCATTCCTAAGCCCTCCCTCAGCTACATTCTACTCTGTGTGACTCACTATCTCCTAAGCATTGGTCAATTCTTTGTATCACCAATTCTACTCTTCTACATTGCTACTGAGTAGTGGAGTACTGCACAGCACATGAGATGCCATTTGCAACTTCCACACATTAACTCCAAATGGACCTTTCACTTAAATGTCAAATGCTAAGTGCAGAACTTCTAAAAAATACTTGAAACTAGGCCCCTCTGACTTTGGTAATCTGCCTAGGCTTTGGGAGGTTTCTCTAAGGCCCTGATGTATAGAGCAATAACAGAGCTCTGTCTCTAATCTTGGGAATACGCTTGGGAGAGCTGGTAAAGATGTGGTGCCAGGGCCTTTAGAAAAGTGTTGTTTCAGATCCTCAGAACCCAAGACTTTTCACATAAGGGTGAAAACTGGTTATCAGTTCCAATACCACTTTGGACTTTGCTTATAATGTTCTCGATTTACCCAATGTTCCTCTTGTGCAACATTGTCTGATTAGCCTCTTTCTGAATTTGTATACTTTCTTTTAAAGCCAAACCCATTGATTTACATTAGCAAGAGACTTGCTGTTGAATTTAATGTAAATCTCCAGCCATTCTGCGATATGTCTATCTTTAGATTAGCAGCCAGTGCTGGGAATTCTGTGCTGTGTCCCTTCAGCTCACCTGGTTCTGTCACTCAGACCTCACTAACCAATCAGAGCTTACAGAAGACCCACCAGTCAAATGGGAGGGTTCTTCCGGGAGCCAGGCTTCCATTTTAGCGCTTCCTGAAGAAATCACATTCTCTCTCATGCCCTGCGCCGTGGGTTCCCTTGTTGGGAGAGAGTTTGTCAGCTCTGCAGCTGCACCATGGTGAGTGGTTGCTCTTCACAGATGGGAGGAGCGGTGTGCCAAGGTGAGTAATGGGCCAATGTCCCTAGGTGGGGAGGAGTGGCCACCCTTGGTGCACATGGCTGCTCTCCCTATGTGAGGAGGAGTGGCTGGGCTTGGCGCGTGAGCGGCCGCTGTCCCCAAACTAGGTGGAGCGGCCTGCTGAGGAACACAGCTGGTGTGGTGTATCCTTCTCTGGTTGGGTGGGAGCCAGTGGACAAACACAGAGTTTAGTTTGTTCCTGCTGCATCCTAAGTAGTCCTAAATGATCCTTGCAACACCCTGCTGGCAGCCTCTGAATAACTTCACTGCCTGGGCTGTGTCTACACAGAGCAGAGTTGGGAGCCGCAAATGGTGGTGCCTGTAGTGCTTATGTTGTCGCATGTGGAGAGACATCACCAAATTTTCCAAACTCGGAGACTACTGGTCTCTCCAGTATCTTCAGAAGTTCTGTACTTTTAACATTTAGGTTTAGGATCCATCTTTAGTTAATTTCGGGGAGCTCATAAACAGTTTCTCCTCTGTAAAGTAGCACTCCACTCCTAAACTGTGAAGTAGGAGAGTGTAATTGATAATAGAATTAATGGTATAAGAATTTACCAATTCTGGGGCTGGAGAGATGGCTCAGAGGTTAAGAGCACTGGCTGCTCTTCCAGAGGTCCTGAGTTCAATTCCCAGCACCCACATGGTGGCTCAAAACCATCTGTACTGAGATCTGACGCCCTCCCCTGGCGTGCGGGCATACATCGAGGCAGAATGTTGTATACATAATAAATAAATCTTTAAAAAAAAAGAATTTACCAATTCTTAGGTGACATTATTTCACACAAAGTAGAATTTAAGTAATGGAGGACTGCATCCCAAATTCCCCAAAGATAAGTAGTATGTTAACCATGCCTGTTAGAGATTAGTATAATGAGATGGGAATGTTTATTCACCAGGATTAATAAGCCATTAAGGTACATTCCTATAACAAATGAGACAACCATGATTTACAACCAGCCAAAAGACCCATTTCCCGATCAAAGACCTCTAACATGCTGCTCAAGGGGCCATTACAGGATCACAACCTGTGTTCCATGAAAGTATAATAATTCTAGAACAGCTGCATTTTTCAGCTTTTAGAAAAGCGAATTAGAGTCAATGTCCCATATTCTGATTGAGGTGGACTTGTATCCTGTCTGTAGCCCCACATTTCATTACCCTTGCTACCCTTGCTAACCGCCATAAATTTTTGAATTACAAGTATGGTGCACCAGAGATTTCTAAAATTACCAGTTTGAGTCATATCTTGGGGCATCCATTGCAATAACAATAAAAGTATTTGTGCATGGAGCATGGCTTCTCCCTTCAGACCAGAAGAGTAGGAACCGTGTACTGTGTACACCATAAGGGGGAAAAACTGGACAATAACTAGATCACAGAATGAAGTTTAAGGGAGTGAGCTTCAGGGGTATCCATTACAAAGAACGACCTGATGGGGCACAGTGTGTGACTTGGTGTCTCATTTCCCATCATGCATTAATTCCTTGCATGTGCATGAAGACAGACACTGATGGGTGTACAGTTTAGGGAGGAGAGCTTGAACTACTACATATTTAGTTTACAATTAGTGAACTCCCCCATGCAGATATGTTCAATCCTGGTTGACACAGTTAAGTCAGCTCAGATGTTTGAGACACAGGCCATTGGCTGTAACTCTATGTTTCAGCTTTGAGCACTCAGCAGCTAACATTTTACATGGGACAAAGTTATACATTCTCTTATTAATGGCATTCTCCCGACCAGGGAAGTGCCTACTCTGTTTCAAAGTCAGTATAACTAAGTGTTCAATCATTTTTATAATTTTAAGAAGTCAATTATTGGTTATCATATTTTAGATTTTATTTTCTTCAAAGGCATTACTGCTGTAATCTTTTTGTTTCTATTTTCCAATGTTTCCCAGGTTTTGAATTTCATTCCATTTTAAGTGCTGTTTATTTATTCATCTTTTTATTTATATCAGTTTAGAGCAGAGACTGTCAACCTGGTGGGTCATGACTAATTTTTGGCGATCAAATGAACCTATCACAGGACTGGCCTAAGACCATCAGAAAGTACAGATATTGTATTATAATTAATAACCACCAAAAATATAGTTATGAAGTAGCAGTGAACATAGTTTTATTGGTGGGGAGATCACTACATCAGGAGGAACTGTATTAAAGGGTCATAGCACTGGGAAGATTGAGAACTGGTTTAGATTAATGTCTCCTGTAGCTCAGACTTGCATCATACTATGTAACTGAGAATTGCTATAAACACCTAATCCTGCCTCTCCTACCTAGTGCTGCCAAGACAGTCCTACAACTCCTACTAGGCTGGACCTTTACTAGTCTTTGAAGGAGAAATAGATCAGTGAATGAGTATCCTCCAACTTCTCTAGATTTTATTGTGATTTTACAAGTAAAGTGGGACCTGTGTAAGAATTGTGTAGTCACAACAGACAAAAATGGGCAAGAAGGAGGGTAAAAGCTTTCCTATTATGACAGTAGTTGACATTAGCAGTGAGCATTGAGGTAATCAATTTTATATGTTCCATAAATGTGCTGACTGGTCATTTTGTGGGTCCACAGACCATGCATACAAGAATTATATAAAGGGGTCTAGAGAGATGGCTCAGAGGTTAAGAGCACTGACTGCTCTTCCAAAGGTCCTGAGTTCAAGTCCCAGCAACCACATGGTGGCTCACAACCATCTGTAATGAGGTCTGGTGCCCTCCTTCTGGCCTGCAGGCATACACACAGACAGAATATTGTATACATAATATATATATATATTCATATAAATCACTTATCATTAAACCAAATTATTGTAGTTACAGTAGTTCAAGTAAAATAGAAGAGCTGAATAAAATGGTGTGGCCCTGGCCTACCATGATTTATTTTCCAGGTTTAAGATGTATACTCTGAGAGAAATGATGTGAGTAGTTCTTTTTGTGTCAGAAATTGTTTGACATTGTCATTGAATTTTATTCATTTTATACTGCAAATTTACTATACACAGCATCTTAGTTTTGAGGCATCATGTTCCCAAGAATTATTTGCTTCTTTATTTACTTAGGTTTTATTTTTCTTGTTGCTGTTAATCTGTGAAAGAATTTTGGTTTACTGGATACAATGTCTTTGCAGGTGGTTCCTCATATATTCTGATTTCAGATCCCAACACTCAAGTTGAGAGACTCATAAATATCTACTATTCCAGATCCTGCATACATATATAGAACATTCATTCTCATGTGCAAACATTTACAAAAAATAGCAATAAACTTGATTTCAAAAGTGCTTGGGGCCGGGTGTTGGTGGCACACTACTTTAATCCCAGCACTCAGGAGGCAGAGGCAGGTGGATCTCTGAGTTTGAGGCCAGCCTGGTCTACAAGAGCTAGTTCCAGGATAGGCTCCAAAGCTACAGAGAAACCTTGTCTAAAAAAAACTCAAAAAAATACTTGTGACTTATAAAAAATTATAATCTGAGTTGATTTAGGTATATACTGATTCTTTACAATTCTGTTACCTTGTATTATGTTTTACAATGTTTTTATTTTCTCACTTTGAAGTAGACTTATTGGCAATCATAAATCAAAGTGAAGAGTCCAAGAATAAGAATATAGGTTCCAGAAATAGAAATGTAGAAATAACGAAATATAAAGTTGTAAGCCTAGGAGAATGAGCTCAGACCATCAGCAGCTTTCTCAGGAGCTTTTTTTTTTTTTTCTTTTTTTTTGGTTTTTGGAGCCTGTCCTGGAACTAGCTCTGTAGACCAGGCTGGTCTTGAACTCACAGAGATCCACCTGCCTCTGCCTCCTGAGTGCTGGAATTAAAGGCGTGTGCCACCATCGCCCAGCTTCTCAGGAGCTTAAAGTGATGTGGGATTTCCCTCTGTATTCTGTGAATAACATTGGTGAATAAAGAAACTGCCTTGACCTGTTGATAACTGCTATGGTGGTGCCTGTAGTGTTTATATTGTCGCATATAGAGAGATATCACCAAATATTCCAAACTCGGAGTTTACTGGTCTCTTCTGGGTCTTCAGAAGTTCTGCACATTTAACATTTAGGTTTAGGATCCATCTGTAGTTAATTTTGTGGGGCTTGTAAAAGGTATTTCCTGTGTAGAGTAGCACTCTGCTGCTAAACTGTGTTGTAGAAGAGTAGCATTGATTATAGAATTAATGGTATAGGGATTTACCAGTTCTTAGGAGACATTAGGTCACACAAAGTAGAATTTAAGTGAGGGAGGATGGCATCCCAGATACCCCAAAGATGAGTAGTATGCAAACCATGCTGGTTAGAAATTAGTATCATGAGATTCTAATTTTGTTCATCAGTATTAGTCAGCCATTAAAGTACATTCCTAAAACAAATGAGACAACCATGATTTACAACCAGCCAAAAGACCCATGCTCCACACACAAATCCTTATAATGTTATTGCAATGGAAGCCCCACAATATGACTCAAACTGCTAATTTTAGAGCAGCCAGGGTAATGCCTTGTGGTGCTACAGACAGGATACAAGTCCACCTCAATCAGTATAGGGGGACATTTACTCTAAATTGCTTTTCTAAAAGCTGAAAAATGTGGTTGTTCTAGAATTATTATACTTTCATGGCACATAGGTTGTGACCCTGTAATGACACCTTCAGCAGCTTGCTAGAGGTCTTTGACCGCCCATATACTCTCCATTACAATACATTTCTCAGTGGACATAGCATGTAAGCCTGAAAGCACTCTAGGTAAATCTCCACTTTTAAAGATGGCTTTCTCATAGGTGCATACACAGAATCTACATCCACCCAAGTCTTTCCCTCACTATGTACTCTAGCTCATTCCTGCAGGGGTTTCCATAACAAAGAAGGACCCATCATACATGATTGAAGACAGACACTGGTGTGTACATTTTAGGGAGGATAGCTTGAACTGCATATTTAGTTTCCAATTAATAAACTCTCCCGTGCAGATATGTTCAATCCTGGTTGACACAGTTATGTCAGCTCAGATGTTTGAGACACAGGCCATTGGCTGTAACTCTGTTTCAGCTTTGAGCACTCAGCAGCTTAACATTTTACATGGGACAAAGTCATGCATTCTCTTATTAATGCCATTATCCCTACCAGGGAAGTACCTACTCAGTTTCAAAGTCAGTATAACTAAGTGTTAACTATTTTTATCATTTTTATAAGTGAATTATTGTTTATCATTTTTTTTTAGATTTCATTTTCTTCAAATGCATTACTGCTATAATCTCTTTGTTTCTATTTTCTAATGTTTCCCAGTATTTGAATTATCAGTTTATAGCAGTGGTTCTCAACCTGGTGGGTCATGACTCATTTTGGATTGATCAAATGAACCTAGCACAGGACTGGCCTAAGATCATCATAAAGTACAGATATTTATATTCTAATTCATAAAAGTAGCACAAATATAGTTATGAAGTATCAACAAAAATAATTTTATAGATGGGGTCACTACATCATGAGTAATTGTATTAAAGGGTCATAGCACTAGGAATATTGAGAACAACTGGTTTAGATTAATGTCTCCTCTAGCTAAGGCTTGCATCATACTGTGTAACTGTGAATTGATGTGAATACCTAATCCTGCCTTTGCTATCCAGTGCTGCAAAGACAGTCTGCAATTCCTAACAAGCTGGGCCTTGACTGTTCTGTGTGAAGGAGGAATGGGTTAAAGAAAGATGTGAGAATTAGCCAATAAGAAGATGAAACTAATGGGTCAGACAGTGTTTAATTGAATACATTTTGTGTGCTGTTATTTTGGGTATAAAGCCAGCCATGCGTGAGCTGTGCTGAATGCAGCCCACTGCTCCCTTCTACAGTTGAGTGTCTGGGAGACTGTGAGCTTGTGATCGTGGTGCCTTATGCTATGTATTTGAGAATTTCTTTAAACACCTAATCCTGCCTCTGCTGTCCAGTGCTGGGTAGATAGTCCTATAATTTCTTTAGGACTGAACTTTGACTGGTCAGTAAAAAGGAAAAATAAACCAGCTGATGAGTGACCTCCAGTTTCTCTGACTTTTAGTTTGTGATTATAGTCGAAGAGGGATCTGTGCAAGATTTGAATACATAGACCAAGCTTGAAGCTGATAGATTCACAGTGCAGAAAGGGAGAGACAGGACAGTGGTTGAGAACTTTCCTACTTCAATGTGGAATAGTCAATCAATTTTAGATGCTCCATAAATGTCCTGATGGTTACTTCTTGGTGTCCACAGACCAGGCAATCAATAATCTGGATAAAGAACTGAACTTATCATGAAATCAAATTGCTATAGTTACAGTAGTTCAACCAAATAGATCAGAGTGAAATGTTGTGGGCATGCCTAACAGGATTGTTATTTTACTGGTTTTAGATATACATCCTGAGGTAAAATATTTTAGATATCTTTGATGTGCTCTAATATAAAGCCCTAGTTTCTGGAACACATGTCCATAAAGCCTGTTTCAACTTTTTAAAATAATTTTTTGAAATTAGAACTATATCATATCCATATTCTCTTTCCAATCCTCAAGCCTTACCATGACCCCTCAGTGTCTTCTAATTCATGTACTACTTTTCTTTTTTTGACAGTTCATTTAAAACAGTTTATTGGGTTTGTTTGTAGATAAAACATATTTTCTAATTCAGAATTTAGTACAAAATCTTTGGTATGCTCTTGAATTTTATCACAATTGAACATACATTATAAATCTATACTAACTAGTTCATTCTAAGAAATTTAAAATTCTTTCACTAAATTATATTTGATGTATGACTAGTCACTCGGGAAGTTAAATATCTACATGAATATTTTTTTATTTTTATTAAAAATTTCTGTCTCCCCCCTCTCTGCTCTGTTAGGTCCAGGAAGGTGAGTATCCAAACAGGCTAGGCCCTCCCAAAGCCAGCATGCATAGTAGGATCCAAATCCAGTGTCATTGTCCTTGGCTTCTCAACAGCCCTCAATGACACTGGATTTGGATCCTACTTTTCTTCAACAACAGTTGTGAATGTGACCTGTGTTTGGCTGCAGGATTTCCCAGGTATGAGGTGATGGATTGGCTGCACTGCACATTCAGTGTGTAATGGAATGTGCATAAAAAGGACCCTGTGCTTTGGATGAGGAACAGGATATGCTTTAGAAAAGTGGATGAATGTGTAGAAAAATATACTTTGTGGCCTAGGTCCCTGTCCACTGGACTGGAAGGGCAGAGCAGAAAGTTCTGTGATATCTGAATAATTTGATTTCTGATCACCCAGTCTGGGAGCTGATAATATTCTGAGGCCCAGCTGGGTGTTGTTACCCAGTGACGGACTCTGGAAAGGCTTAGCAAGCAGGGATCATATTGGTAGGTAGATTACAGATGCTTCTTTCCAGTAGTCTTCTCTGATTCTGTTGTAATGAGTTGTAAGGAAGACCACATGTTATGCCATGGTGAGTATAGCATGTTCAGAGGTATGTTGAGCTGTCATTTCTGCTGGGATTTGGATGGACCATGAGCCAGGTCATGATTCTGTTGGTCTAGTCCTCTGAGTCTCCCTGAGTTTGGATTTCCTGGGGAGAGGGAGACTCTGCAGCCCTGGCATAGAAGGATATTTTGCTTGTAATATCACTGTCCAGTGTACAAACTGAGTCATGCTTTTGGTGTTCAATTGGAAGACAGATTTGAAAACTAATAGTCTGGTTTCTAGAAGTTCTGAATATTGCAGTCTACTTTCAAGTTTGTCTTATAAATGTTTCAAATAGTTTAAAAGCTGGTAGAAGAAGTACAGTGATGTTGATTTAGCAATGCATGACTAAAGTGTTTCTTACTTTCTTCTACCACCAGCTGCAATGGAGTGATTCATTGATGTTTATTTTCAGGAGACAAAGCGAGTTTCTGAGCTGCAGAAGTTTCTTAGGTGTGTATAGTGTTGGGCAGGTAGATAGAGTAGAATCTATATCTTGTGCTATAATCCATATGACAGGAAGCACATTATTCTATATTGCTTTGGGATTGGGCATTAGTGGGGCTGGGTTTACCTGAAAACACAAGGAGGTCTAAGGGGCTGTAGAACCATAGCAGTAGATCATCTTTTTTTTTTTTTTTTTTTTTTGCAGAGAGGGCTCTAGAACATGGTGACTCTCTGGAATAAAGAACAGTTGCTGGAGGGTTAGAAACAACAGTTTCATGGTCACTTTGTGGTAATTTTGTGAAAATTGTCTTTTTATTTAATTTTTATACACATAGAATCATAGGTAGCTGGATAACATTAGGCAAGATAATACATTTCATGACTAAGTTTCCTTTGTTCTTTTATTAATAGCTGACTATATTTTCCTGCCTTTGTTCTTGGCTTTTTCGCTCCATTCTCTTTATTCTTTCCCAATTATCATAGACATTCTTGATTGATCAGCATTGTGGTAATTTTTTCCCCTGAGACAGAGTCTTTGCTGCTTTGGAGCCTGTCTTGAAACTTGCTCTGTAGACCAGGCTGGCTTCACACTAACAGAGATCCTCCTGTCTCTGCCTCCTGAGTGCTGGGATGAAAGGTGTGTGCCACTCCCACCCAGAAAGAAGTCATATAATGTCTGTGTACTATTTTTTTCATAATCCCATTGATTACTCTGTGTGCTTCCAATATGAATGTAGCTTTGTAATTAGCTTTCCTATTATAAAATGTTGGGAATTGTCATTGCCCTATGTTCACTTATGGTGCAAATTTAAAATACACATCATCTTAATTTTGATGCGTCATGTTTCCAAGGATTATCTATTCTTTATTTAGGTTTTGTTGCTCTTGTTAATGTGTGAGAGACTTTTGATTTATTGGATAAAAGGTATTATGGTTGTTGGCAGGTGGCTCAGCACATATTCATTTTTGAGGTGACCTGAGTTCAGATACCTACACTCAAGTTGTGAGGCTCATAACACTACCATTTCAGATCCAGGAGTGGAGTAGTGGCTGTCCTTGGTATGTGGGGGTGGGGGTGGGGTTGCTGTCCCCACGCGTGGAGGAGTGGCTCTTCTTGGCAGGTAAGGGGTCCCTGTCCCGAAACTAGATGGAGCTTATTGCTGAGGCTCACGGCTGGTGTGGTGGGTCCTCTCCTGCCTGGGTGGGAGTCAGTGGACAGACACAGAGTTTATTGTGTTCCTGCCTCATCCTGCCTCATTCTAAGTAGTTCCAAGGGATCCCTGCTTGCAGCCTCTGAATAACTTCAAGGCCTGGGCTGTGTCTGCACAGAGCAGAGCTTTTGGAGCAGCAAATGTTGGTTCATGTAGTGCTTTTATTGTCACATGTGGAGAGAGATCAACAAATATTCCAAACTTGGAGACTACTGGTCTCTACAGTATCTTCAGAAGTTTTGCACTGTTAACAATTATGTTTATTATCCATCTGTAGTTAATTTTGTGGCTCTTGTAAAAGGTTTCTACTGTGTAGAGTAGCACTCTGCTGCTAAACTGTGTTGTAGAAGAGTAGAATTTATTATAGAATTAATGGTATAAGGATTTACCAGTTCTTAGGATACATTAGGTCACACAAAGTAGAATTTAAGTAAGGGAGGACTGCATCCCAGATACCCCAAAGATAAGTAGTATGCAAACCATGCTGGTTAGAGATTAGTATCATGAGATTCAATTGTTTGTTCACCAGGATTAATCAGCTATTAAAGTACATTCCTATAACAAAGAGACAACCATGATTTACAACCAGCCAAAAGACTCACTTCCCCATCAATGGCCTCTAACATGCTGCTGAAGGGGCCATTACAGGGTCACAACCTGTGGGCCATGAAAGTATAATAATTTTAGAATATCAGCATTTTTCAGCTCTTAGAAAAGCGAATTAGAGTCAATGTCCCCTATACTGGTTGAGGTGGACTTGTTTCCTGTCTGTAGCCCCACACGACATTACCCTTGCTGCACCACAGGTATAAAATTACCAGTTTGAGTTATATTGTGGGGTGTCCACTGCAATAACAATAAAAGGATTGGTGTGAGGAGCATGGCTTCCCCCTCAGGACAAAAGAGTAGGAACAGTGTACTGTGTACACTGCAGGGGTAAACACACTGGACAATTGCTAGATCTTAGACTGAAGTTTAAGACCATGGACTGTAGGGTTACCATAACAAAGAAGGACCTGATGGTGCACAGTGTGTGACTTTCTGTGGAATTTCCCAGTATACATTATTTTCTTCCATGTGAATGAAGACAGACACTGGTGGGTGTACAGTTTAGTGAGGATAACTTGAACTCATAAGTATTCATTTTCCAAATAGTAAACTCTCCCATGCAGATATTTTCAATCTTGGTTGACACATTTAATCAGCTCATGTGCTTGAGACACAGGCCATTGGCTGTAACTCCATGTTTCAGCTTAGAGCACTCAGCAGCTAACATTTTTCATGATGACAAAGTCATTTTTTCTCTCACTAATGGCATTCTCCCTACCAGGGAAGTACCTACTCTGTTTCAAAGTTAGTATAACTAAGTGTCCAATTATTTTTATTGTTTTTAGAATTGAAATATTGTTATCAGTTTTCAGATTTCACTTTCTTCAATGGCAGTATTGCTATAATCTCTTTGTTTCTATTTTCCAATGTTTCCCAGTTTTTAAATTTAATTCCATTTATAAGTGCTGTTTATTTATTCATCTATTTATTTTTATCAGCTTAGAGCAGTGGTTCTCCAACTTTGTAGGTCATGACTCATTTTGGGGGATCAAATGAACCTATCACGGGACTGGGCTAAGACCATCAGAAAGTACAGATATTTATATTATAATTCATAACTAGCAAAAATACATTCATGAAGTAGTATTGAACATAGTTTTATAGGTGGGGAGATCACTACATCAAGAGTAACTGTATTAAAGGGTCCTAGCAATGAGAAGATTGAAAATAACTGGTTTAGAGTAATGTGTCCTCTAGCTCAGGCTTGCATCATACTATGTAACTGACAATTGCTGTGAACACCTAATCCTGCCTCTGCTACCCAGTGTTGCAAAGACAGTCCTGCAGCTCCTATCAGGCTGGACCTTGACTGGTCTGTGTGAAGGAGGAATAGATCAGTGAATGAGTCTCCTCCAATTTCTGTAGATTTTATTGTGAATTTACAAGTGAAGTGGGATCTATTTAAGAATTGAGTTCACTGACCAAGTGTAAAGCAAGTGTAGTCACAATAGACAAAGGATGGGCATGAAGGAGGGTTAAAAACTTTCTTGCTGTGACAGTAGTTGACATTAGCAGTACGTAGTTAGGTAATCAATTTTATATTTTCCATAAATGTCCTGTCTGGCCATTTCATGGGTCCACATACCATGCATACAACAATCTATATAAATCACGTATCATTAAACAAAATTACTGTAGTTACAGTAGTTCAAGTAAAATAGAAGAGCTAGATAAAATGGTGTATCCCTGCCTCCCATGATTTATTTTTCAGGTTTAAGATGTATACTCTGAGAGAAATGATGGTAGTAATACTTTTTGTTCTTTAATACAAATCCACAGTCTCTGGAACACATAACCATAAAAGCCTGTTTCAACTTTTGAACAGAATTTTTCAGGATCATAAATACATTATTTCCACTATTTTCTGCTTTCAAGCCCTGTCTTATACCCTTCATTGTGTTCTAATTCATGGCTTCTTTTTGTTTAACAGCAATTACTGTTTGAATGTGACCTGTGTTTGATTGCAGGACTTCCCAGCTCTGAAGTAAAGGGTTGGCTACACTGGAGCAGGTTGGCTGAGCTGTCAGGGCTGCTTGTACAGGGATGAACCATGAACCAGACAGTTTTCTGTTGTTCTTTGTTGAGGTCAAGGGACCTCAGAAGTGTCCCTTGGCCTCTGACCTTTGTTGAGTATTGGGGAGATTGTGATATTGTTCCCTTGTGCTATATAATTGAGAATTTCTTTAAACACCTCATACTGCCTCTGTTGCCCAGTTCTGGGTAGATAGTCCTACAATTTCTTCAGGACTGGGCTTTGACTGGTCAGTAAAAAGGAAAAATGAACCAGCTAATGAGTGACCTCCAGTCTCTCTGACTTTCAGTGTGTGATTTTAGATGAAGAGAGATCTGTGCAAGAATTGAGTACATAGACCAAGCTTAAAGTTGGTAGATTCACAGTGCAGATAGGGAGAGACAGGACAGTGGTTGAGAACTTTCCTACTTCAACAGTAGTTGAGATTAGCAATATGGAGCTAGGTAATCAATTTTAGATGCTCCATAAATCTCCTGATGGTCATTTCTTGATGTCCACAGACCAGGCAATCAAGAGTCTGGATGGACCTTATTATGAAACCAAATTGCTATATTTGCCCAAGCCCTACCATGACTCCTAAGTGTCTTCTAATTTATGGCCTGCTTTTCTTTAACAACAGTTGTGACTGTAACTTGTGTTTGGCTGCAGGATATCCTAGGTAAGAGTCAATGGGTTGGCTGCACTGTACATGGAGTGTATGATGGGATGTCTACATAAAGGACCCTGTGCTTCGGATGAGCAACAGGATATGCTCTCAGATATACTAACTTTCTAGACTAGGGCCCTGTGCATTGGACTGGAATGGCATAGCAGAAATTTTTGTGATATCTGAGTAATTTGATCTCTGATCACCCAGTAGGGTAACATAATATTCTGAGGCCCAGCTGGGTGGCATTAGCCAGTGAGGGACTCTGGGAAGGCTTAGCAAGCAGGAATAATAGTTGTAGCTATCTTACAGATGGTTCTTTCCAGAATTCTTCTCTGCTTGTGTTGTAATGAGTTTTAAGGAAGACCACTATATGCCATGGTGCATGCAGGGTGTTCAGAGACGATCTCTTGAGCTGTCAGTTCTGCTGGGATTTGGATGGACTATGAACCAGGCTATATTTCTGTTGGTCTATGTATTGACCTGGCCAGTGGTCCTTGTCCTCTGAGTCTCCCAGTGTATGAATTTTCTGGGAAGAGAAATAATGCAGCTCTAGTATGGTATTATATTATGCTTGTAATATCATTGTCTAATGTACACATAGGGGCATGCTTTTGTTGTTCAGTGGGAAGAAGGATTGGAAAACTATTGGTGTGGTTTCTAGAATTTCTGAGTATTGCATTCCACTTTCAAGTTTGTAATATAAATGTTTCAAATAATTTAAAAGGTGGTAGAACAATGGTGGTGTTGATTTTCTTTTGGCAATACATGATTAGAATGTTTCTAACTTTTGCTATCACCATCCACAATGATATGATTCAGTGATGTTTAGTTTCAGAGGACGAAAGGAGCTACCAAGGTTTCTCAGGTGTGGATGGTGTTGGGCAGGTAGATACCGCAGAATCTATATCTTTTGCTATAATCCTTGTGACATTAAGCAGATTTCAAATTATTCTATTTTTCTAAATATTTATCTTAAATATTGTTCACATTCTTGATTGTTATACCATTTTTTGTAAGTTATGTTTTTTTAGTTTTGGTTTATTTTCTGGTTTTGAACTCATAGAGATCTGCCTGTGTCTAAACTTTAGATAAAACACAAGACATTATTCATATGATACATGGCATCACTACTATAAGCATGCTTTTGAATTTTAATGTAAGTATGTAGTTGATACCAAGAAACAGCAAATATCTAACAAAATATCATGGAATTGATGTTTACAGTATCCAGTACAACACAACTAAGAAATCCTTCTTAAAACTATGATGCTCCAGCTTATTGTAGAGATTAACACAGGCAGACTCTCTATCCTTTCTATGGGTGAGCATCTCATTTTCTGTTTTCACTACAGACACGTATACACAAAAGGTAAATAAACATTTACATATTAACATTTAAATCTCTAATAGTCCTGATTAACATACTACTTGTCTTTGGGGGTATTTCAGAGGCAGCACTCCCTCAGTTAAATTCTACTTGGTGTGGCTTTACTCTCTCCTAAGCATTCGTCAGTCCTTTATGTCACCAATTCTATGAGTACTGCATGGTACATAAGATGCCATTTACAACTTCCACAAATTAACTCCAAATGTACCTTATACCTAAATGTCAAATGCTAAGTGCAGAACTTCTATGAAATACTTGAAACTATGTCTCTCTGACTTTGGCAACCTGCCTAGGCTTTGGGAGGTTTCTCTAATGTCCTGATGTATAGAGCAACAACAGATCTCTGTCTCTAATCTCAGAAATATGCTTGGGAGAGCTTGTAAAGATGTGGGGCAAGGGCCTATGGAAAAGGGTCGTTTCTGATCCTCAGAATCCATGACTTTTCACAGAAGGGTAAAAACTGTGGTTATCAGAGCCGTGCTGCAGTGGCACACGCCTTTAATCCCAGCACTTGGGAGGCAGAGGCAGGCAGATCTCTGTGAGTTCGAGGCCAACCTGGGCTACAAGAGCTAGTTCTGGGACAGTCTCCAAAAGCTACAGAAGAAACCCTGTCTGGAAAAACCAAAAAAAAAAAAAAAAATGTGGTTATCAGTTGCAACGCCACTGTGGACTTTGTTTATAATGTTCTTGATTTACCCAAAGTCCCTCTTGTGCAACACTGTCTTATTAGCCTCTTTCTGAATTTATATACTTTCTTTTAAAACCAAACCCATTGATTTACATTAGCAAGAGACTTGCTGTTGAATTTTACTTATATCTCAAGCCAATCTGGGATTTGTCTGTCTTTAGATTAGCAGCCAGTGCTGGGAACGCTGTGTTATATTTCTTCTGCTCACCTGGTTCTGACACTCAGACCTCAATATCCAATCAGAGCCTCCACCAGTCAAATGGGAGGGTTTATCCGGGAGCAAGGCTTCCGGTTCAGTGCTTCCTGAAGAAATCACTGTCTCTTTCATGCACTGTGTTTTGGGCTCCCTTGTGTGGAGAGAGTTTGTCAGAATGGCAGCTGCACCTTGGTGAATAAGTGGTTGCTCTCTACAGATGGGAGGAGCTGTGGGTCAAGGTGAGTATGAGGCCAATGTCCTAGGGTGCGTAGGGGTGGCCAGCCTTGGTGCACGTGGCTGCTCTCCCCATGTGCAGAGCCGAGGCTGGGCTTGGTGGGTGAGGGTCCACTACCCCAAACTAGGTAGAGTGGCCTGCTGAGGCTTGCGGCCTGTGTGGTGCATCCTCCCCTGACTGGGTTGTAGCCAGTGGACTAACACAGAGTTTAGTGTGTTCCTGCCTTGTCCTAAGTAGTCCTAAGTGATCCTTGCAACACTCTGCTGGCAGCCTTTGAATAACTTCACTGCCTGGGCTGTTTCTGCACAGAGCAGTGTGTTGGGAGCTGCAAATGGTGGTGCCTGTAGTGCTTATGTTGTTGCATGTGGAGAGATATCACCAAATTTTCCAAACTTGGAGACTACAGGTCTCTCCAGTATCTTCAGAAATTCTGCACTTTTAACATTTAGTTTTAGGATCCTTCTGTAGTTAATTTTGTGGAGTTCGTAAATGGTTTCTCTTTGTCTGCACAGAATCTTTTTATCAAGAAAATATTACTGAGATTTGCTATCTAACATCTCATGTAGACTTACATCTAATGTCTGTGGAGTGTGAACCCTTGTGTTGTTACCAATCCGCTTATACTTTGATTACAATTACTTTTTGAGTACTGAAGACCAATGCAGGTGGCAAAAATTAATCTTTCTTTCTGTGTTGTCAAGGCAAGTTGAGCAGCTAGTCTTTAGAGATCACTTTTGCTTGGAAGGAATCTCAGATTCTTCAAGTCTCTCTATCATGAGTTGTCCATCAATGTGAACATAAGACAAAAGCTTTGCTTTATGTACAGTGGCTTCCTTTGAAGCCTTGAAGAAATCTTTCCCACATCAATCTTTCTTTTGTAGACTTGATAATGAATCAAATTCATTGATTGGGTTATCCATGTCCTCCATGAACAGGACAATAAATTATCAATAAATTGCCTTTGTTTATAGGCTTGTATAGTTCTTGTATAGAAATGAGAGATATTCCGTCTTTTGTTCTCTCTAATGACATTAGAATAGCTTCTAAGAATGATTATTAAACACTTAGAAGATCAGTTTTATACTAGCTTTGTACTTTTAACAACTTTATAATACTTCAATAATCAGACACAACTCAATAAACTTTGTTTGGCATAGTTGGAATCTGACCTTGCAAACTTTAATAAATATATGATCCCTAAGTCTCATTCTTATGTACCTTAAGCAACTTAGATCTTCATAGCTTGTAAAACCTTTCCAGTCTTCTTTTCCTGTAGCCATCTAGTCATTATCATGTTCATACATCTAAGTCCTTTTTTACTATGGTCATTTACACATTTATATTCTTCTAACATGTTTTTTATGTACTGCTTCCTTTTTTCTAATACCATGATAAGTACGAACATTAACAAATATGTTTATGATCTGTTGTGAGAATTTTCTCCCCTGTGAAGTAGGAGGAAGCAATTTCTATCCTATAACAATAATCCCCAATGAAGATACAAAGTACAATTTCACCAAGGTCCATTCTGAGGAAACAGTGAGTTTATTGAGTTACTTATTGAGCCTGGTTGAAAAGGTATTTATAAGGGTTTTGATTCTGTGGTTGTTTGAATCAAAATGTCCCCCAATGTCCCATGGAGAGTGGCATTATTAGGAGGTGTGGACTTGTTGAAGTATTTCATAGTCACTTTCTGCTGCCTGCTGATCTGGATGTAGAACTCTCAGCATTTTCTCCAGCACCATTTCTGCTTGCATCCACCATGCTTTCTGCCATGATGATAATGTACTAAAACCTCTGAAGATGTAAGCCAGCCTCAATCAAATGTTTTCCTTTATAAATGTTGCTGTGGTCATGGAGTCTTTTCACAGCAATAGAAGCTCTAAGTAAGATATCCAAAAGCAGCCACACAGGCATGTCTCCATCCAGTATATACAATGGCTCCCCCATAGCTGCATATGTGGAGCTTACCTTCTCTCTACACTTCCACTGCCCATATACTCTCCATTACAATACAGTTCTCAGTGGACATAGTATGTCAGCCTGATAGCACTCAAGGTAAATTCCCACTTTTAAAGATGGCTTTCTCATAGCTGCATACACAGAATGTACATCCTGCCAAGTCTTTCCCAGGCTATGTACTCTACCTCATTCCAAAAACCACAAGGTCACATGTCATTAGGGATGAATTGCATACAGTTGCCCGGAAAAGAGGCTGTGTACTTTGATGGATATTAACAGTCATCCTTTGTAAGCAGTCCCAGGTTATCACACGAAGGTACCAATTGTTTGCCTTCAGATAGTGCTGAGCAACTACAAATAAAAGAAAACTGAATAGAAACTGTATATAATAATGTAATAAATTAGTATTTCCTAGTTATAAACTGTTCAACTAAACTTTAGATAAAACACAAGACATTATTTATATGATACATGGCATCACTACTATAATCATTCTTTTGGGTTTTAATGTATGTAGTTGATACCAAGAAACAGCAAATGCATAACAAAATATCATGGAATTGATATTTACAGCATCCAGTACAACACAACTAAGAAATCCCTCTTAAAACGATGATGCTCCAGCTTATTCTAGAGAGTTACACAGGTAGACTCTATCCTTTCTATTGGTGAGCATCTCATTTGCTGTTATCACTACATACATGTATACACAAAGGGTAAATAAACATTTGCATCTTAGCATCCAAATCTCTAATAGTCCTGATTAGCATACTCCTTGTGTTCTGTGGTATTTCAGAGGCAGCACTCCCTCAGCTAAATTATACTCTGTGTGACTTACTCTCTCCTAAGCATTGGTCAATCCTTAATATCACCAATTGTACTCTTGTACATTGGGACTGAGTAGTGTAGTACTATGCAGTACATGAGATGCCATTTACAACTTCCACAAATTAACTCCCAATGGATCTTACACCTAAACATCAAATGCTAAGTGCAGAACTTCTAAAAGACACTTGCTACCAGGCTTCTCTGACTTTGGCAACCTGCCTAGGCTTTGGGAGGTTTCTCCAAGGCCCTGATGTATAGAGCAATAACAGAGCTCTCTCTCTAATCTTGGGAATATGCATGGTATAGCTGGTAAATGTGTAGTGCCAGGGCCTTTGGGAAAGGGTTGTTTCCTATCCTCAGATCCTAGGACTTTTCACAGAAGGGCGGAAACTGTGGTTATCAGTTACAACACAACTGTGGACATCATTTATGATGTGCTTGAGTTACCCAATGCTCCACTTGTGGAACATTGTCTAATTAGCCTCTTTCTAAATTTGTATACTTCCTTTTAAAATCGATTTACATTAGCAAGAGACTTGCTGTTGAATTATAATTAGTAGCCAGTATTGGGAATGCTGTGCTGTGGCCCTTCAGCTCACTAGGTTCTGTCATTCAGACCTCACTATCCAATCAGAGCCTCGAGCAGACCCACCAGCCAAATGGGAGGGTTCATCTGTGAGCCAGGCTTCCGGTTTAGTGCTTCCGGTTTAGGGCTTCAGTTTAGATCTTCCGGAAGAAATCAGTTTCACTTCTACACTGCGCCCTGGGCTCCATTGTTGGGAGAGAGCATGTTAGCTACTTAGCTTCTCCATGGTGAGTGAGGGTTTGCTCTCCACAGACAGGAGGAATGGTGGGCCAGGTGGGGAGGAGTGGCCCGCCTTTGTATGCGGGAGTGGGGGTGGGGTTGCTGTCCCCACATGCGGAGGAGTGGCTGGGTTTGGTGTGTAAGGGGTCACTGTCCTGAAACTAGATGGAGCAGCCTGCTGAGGCTCATGGCTGGTGTGGTGGGTCCTCTCCTGCCTGGGTGGGAGCCGGTGTACAGACACAGTGTTTACTGTGTTCCTGCATCGTCCTGCTTCATCCTGCCTCATCCTAAGTAGTTCTAAGTGTTCATTGCTGGCAGCCTCTGATTAACTCCAAGGCCCGGGCTGTGTCTGCACCCAGCAGAGCTTTGGGAGCCGCAAATGTTGGT